>NC_077244.1:52746643-53001643 GCF_947179165.1 Solanum dulcamara | reverse complement strand
CTGAAAAAAGAAAAAAAAAATTAATTATAAATTTGGACTATTCGATAACTACGGTTATTTAGTTGAGGGGTAACTTTAGATAACTAATTCAATTGATGGACTAAAGTATTAGTTTAATTAATATCTTATACCACTTTATTTATTAAAATAAGTATTAGGGTTTTACTTTTGATTCATAATTGGTTAGAAAATAAAAGAAAAGAGAATAGGAGAAAAACTTATCTAGGCGCTCGCGAAGAGAAACCAAAAACTGCTTCAGGTAATGACTAATTCATGTCCTGCAAATTAGTACATATATTAGTATATTGCTTCACTCATTTTAGTGTTGGGCTGAGAAGAGTTTTTAAATTGGAAATTAATTTCCGTGCAACATGGTTGCATCTAGTTTAGTGGGTAAGTTTTAACTTCTAGTAACAGTAGGAATAGAAGTAATGAAGATCAGATTATAAGTATTTTAATAATAAAATGGATGAGAAGAGATAGATATGGATGAATTATTTAAAATATAATAAATTTTTTTTCTTAGTTCATGCAAATTAAGTTATACGGTTTCGTACAATTTGGGTTGATTGTGGATTCTTTTTATTCATTTTTGTAGCTATCATATTATTATTCAAGTTTTGATATATTGGTATATCAAATTAAATATTAAGTGTATTGTATTATATGAATACTATTAAGTTTAGGATGTTTGGAGGAATTGAGACCTAACCCTAGACTTGATGTTTAGGATTTGATTATAGATTTGGGTAGGTTTTTGGGTCTAGGCTAGACATATAGTGATATGAATATTGTTAATTTCGAAATCTTATAATGATTATTCATTTGATTAGATTATATTGATTTGGAAACCCAGCGAAGGGGGAAGGCTCAGGTCTCAGAGTAATTGCTTGATCATTTGAGGCAAGTGAATTTCTAAGCCTCAGTTTAAGCTTATAGATGCTTGTATTTCCGTGTCATGTATTCTAGGGAGTAATGAGAATTGGATTGGGTTATTGATTGTATGATTAGCCTTAAAAATGGAGATGAGAGGTATAAAATGGTGATCTAATGACATGTATTGGTGAAATTGATATGTTGTGATTGTGGATTTATTTTGGACCTATGAAATGATTATGTTGGTGTGAGACATGAAGAAATATTGTTGTTGTCATTTTATTATCGTGAATTATATGAACATGAATTGATTGCATTGGTTCTGACATATTATGTGGGACTGAAAATGATACAAAACAAAAGGGGTCGGGCCACACGCTCTGTGGCAGGTATTATGAAATAAAGGGGTCGGGCCACACGCTCCGTGACAGGTATTATGAAACAAAGGGGTCGGGCCACACGCTCTGTGGCAAGATATATATATTGAGGGGACGGGCCACACGCTCCGTGGCAGGTTACATGGACAGAAATGTCCCCCATGGGTTCCGGACTGTGATTCAGCGGATGTGTATCGATAGGACAGATATACATTATTTCATTGCACTGCATCGCATTTTGTTGATATTTGTGAATTTGTGTTTATTCCCATATTGCTCTGTGCGTGCTGAACTTGACTTGGTATGATTCATTGACGAGACTATTGATGAGTATTTGTGGACTGTATTACTGTTATTATTGTACAAGTGTAGAGTTGGACTGATTTTATGCAGGTTGTAGTTAAGGAGGTTCGGTTGGGAGGACAGGAGTACTTGTATCTATTAAGCTTTGCTTAGTTTTAGTTATCCACTTGCTGAGTATCGTGTTGTTTGGTACTCACCCCTTGCTTCCACACTTGTGTAGGTTGTGAGCCCGGACCTGTTTGATCTTCTAGCATTTTCCACTACATCCGAGGCTATCATTCCGAGTGTCGAGGTAGCTGTTACATCTATCTAGCGGACACCTCTTGCTCTTTTCTTATGTTTTAGTCCTATTCTAGAGACAAAGACATTGTAACTGTATTTCTTTTCGTACTTCAATAATAAATTAGTGGCTTGTACACGTGACAACCAATCTTGGGGGGATGTTGAGCTTCTTTTATGTGTTTTTGCTTAGGTTAAATTTTGATCCTTTTCTTTTTCTTCCGCATCTACTTTTCATTGGGTATTAGGCTGACTCATCTCGATGGATTGAGATGAGTGCCATCACACTCAGATTCGGGTCGTGACACCTGGCAAGGTATGGACGGACGTGGCAACAACGTCTGATTGTTGTACTATCACTGGCTCATAAGTGATGGTTATCGGATAAGAGAAACTCCCATTTAGGTCTTGATAGTACTCTGAGGCAGTTGAGTTGAGTGAGTTGCTATATGCTTATTAGTTAGTCATGTCTAAACTATTTCTTGTTAGACTTAGGACACTTGAGTGAGTTGTTACATATTTATTGAGTGAGTCCTTTGAGTTGAATTGTAAAATGTTGCATAATTACTGAGTTGAGTCCTTTGAGTTGATTGTTGAGTTGAATGTTGAGTAGATTGTATATGGTCGGATTGGAATAGATGAATTGTGATTGGATTGAATAGAATGGAATGTGACTAGATTGGATTTGATTATTGAGTTGATTGTTGAGTTGAGTGTATATAATCGGATTGTACATGATTGAAAGGGATCGAATTGTAAATGATTTGGTTGAACTATATTATACATAATTGGATTGGATTATATGGTAGATGATTGGTCTCTGTCTAAACTATATCCTTACTTTAGATTTACGATGCTTTATTTGAATCCCTCTTATCTTCCTGAGTTGAGATATTTGAACCAACGTTACTCTTCCTTGAGGTATGTTTCATTCTGCCATTTTACATACCAGTACATTTCACGTATTGACGCCATTTGGCCTGCATCGTTTCATGATGCAGAGACAGGTTTATGAGATCGTCAATAGGAGCATCATTGGGGATCTATTTGCACTCAGCGTATTGGTGAGTCCTCCCCTACATTTAGAGGACACCGTTTGTGTATTCTTACATCGAGTTAGCCCTTTTTATTTTTTTTTGAGATAGCCATGAACATGTCATCGGCACCAATTAGATAGTAGTGATAGAGGCTTCATAGACTAGATAGTGATGAGTCGATTGAGTATTTTTATCCTTGAGTTATTCTTGTCAAACTACTTTTAAATGACAAATATTTTAGTTGATCTGTCGGCCCATGGCCTTTATTCTTTGAGTTGGATGGGTGATTTGAGTTGCCCGCTAATTTATTCTTTATTTTTAAACTTTCCGCTGAATGAATGAATGAACGGATGTGTGATCAGGCTATGTGGTTCGCTTGGGAGCCAGAAATGGTTTCTGAGTGCCGGTTACGTCTAGGGTACCCTCCCGGGACGTGACATAAATAATACACTAGTAATGTTTGCCAATTCGCGTAATATTTTCTAAAATAATTAAAAAGTGAAATAGAGAGGATGAATAGCGGTTCTCTAAATTTGGAGAACTATTATTCACCTTTGCCAATTAGCGTAATTTTTTCAAAAATAATCAAAAAGTGAAGAGGAAATTTTCAAAAGAATAATATTTTAGTATTTAATAGGACTCTCTAGCTACATTTTAATATTTATTGAAAATGGCAATAATTTGACTTTCTATTTAAACACTTTTTTTTGTTTTTTACTTAATATAATACAAGTAATTGAAAATAGATTGGAGAAAATTATGGGAGAGTATCTTTCAAATTATTAGTTTTCTCGCTTCCTCTACTTCAATCTTCTTCCTCATCCTCCATTAATGATATTCAATTCTTGTATAAATGCAATTCGTTTGTTAAAATTTGTGGCTACAAAAAAGAGATCGATCCGGAAAACACAACAAGCATGCTTATAGAAAATGAATGTAACTTAAGAAATGATACATAAAACAAAAAAGATGGTCTAATAATAAAAATTTGGACCATAGTTCAGAAAATATACAAAAATGAAATGAAATACAAAGCAGGTTGAATGAAATACAAATCTACTAGCCTATAAATATTCAGAAAGGATACAAAAAATGCAATGAAATACAAATCAGGTAAAATGAAATACAGATCTACTTGTCTATAAATATTCAGAAATAATATAAAAATTTAATGAAATACAAATCATGTGCAATGGAATACAAATCTACTTGCCTATAAATATTCAGGAAGGATACAAAAATTCAATGAAATACAATTTGCATGAAAAATATACAATACTAAATGATAAATACAAAATAAATGATAGATAGAGGGTATCATTTTCGGTTAAACTATAAATATAATTAAAGGATACAATTTCTATTAACAAAAATACAGATTTAAAAGATATCAAATTACTATAACTAATTAAATGACATACATTTGGATTGAATACACTCTAATATTGTAGATAAAATTCCAAATATAAGTGGCATACATCTGGATTAAATACATACTAATATGAATACAACTATAATAAGCATATATATTGGAATGAATATTGTTTGTTAAAGGATACAATAATCTTAAAATCTACAGATATAATGATAATAGTAATGAATACAAAATATTGTTAAGAAAATACTAAATATAAAAAGAGATTTAGGAGGATGCAAATAATGAGAAATAATAGATAATACAAGTCAATAAAAATCTACCATGATATATGATGATTATTTTGTTACCTAAATCAGTGGGATTCTATTGGGGAGAGATTTTGGGAATTTTGAAAAAAAAAATAGAGAAGAAGGAAGAGGGATAAGTAGGAATTGAAAAACAAACAGAGAAGAATGAAGAGAGATAAGTAGGAATTGAAAAAACAAATTAGAGAGAAAATAAAAAATGGGAGAAAGAAACGTGACCATTAAGAGAGTGTGTCACTTTGCAATTAATTTTTTTTAATTTCTCTAAAAACGTGTACATAAAAAGTTGAGAAAAATTAGAAACTATTGGGATACTATTAATTTGCTATATAACTATAATATAGCTATTATTGATAATTTTTTTAAACTGTAGTCCTTTTCACTAAATAAGTTGAGAATTTTGACTAGTTCACTAATTTTTCCAAAAATGAACTACTATTCACCTCTAAATTGGCTCATGACAAATTTATCAAAATATTTTTAAAAGACTTTTTAAAAATTTGATATGCTATATAGCCATAAAAAATAAAAAAAAGATAATTTTATTAGGTACTAAGATATTTTTGTTTAAAAATAAAATAACTAAGATTAAAAAGAAATAATGTTGTACTAAAATATTTTTAAAAAGAAATAATGTTGTACTGAAAAATAATTTAAAAACAAATAAATAATTACACTTAATAAAAATTGAATTTGGTTGAATCTTAATCCATTTTATGACCCATTTTGACCTAACAAATTTGAATTGAGTTGAATCTTAACCCATTTATTGTCTTGACATATTATGACCCACCCAAATTTGAGTGAACCCAACCTTGTATTATTAAATTGTTTTATCTTTTGTTTAGATGGGAGAAAGAAGAAAAGTGAACAAACAGTAGGGAAAAATGAGGAGAAAAAACAATGGGGAGGGAAGAGAAGCAAGAAAATACCCCCCAAAAAAAGATAACTCTCTCCGTAATAACTGAAACTAAATTAAAATAAATCAAGTAATCATAAGTATTTTTTATGAAACAAATGCTGATTTTTTTTCTTATTTCACACTTCTATTGGAGAGAGCCTTGAACAAGAATAAGAGGGTACTACAACTCTCATAAAGTTGAAGTCTCTTTTAAAAAGTGTTACTAGTTGGAAAGGACAATTGAGATTTTACTGGGTATATGTTGTTGTAAGATGAAAATAACTACTATAACAGAACAGAAAACATAATATTGAATTGCATCTGATTTCTGCAGGCAACAATACCATACAAAACATATAAATTACTTTGAAGTGTCTAACCAAACATATTGTAAAACCCGGAATACTACAATTCTTTTCCCTACAAGAAAGCCAACTAGCAAAAAGCACAATGAAGCAGAGTACAGAGAGGAAAAACCTATATAAATTAATAATTAATACAGAAGAAACCTTACTGAAGTCTCATACATTTTCTTCGCTATACCAAAATTTTGGAGCAGCTGTGGACAAACTCTTGTATTGTCAGCTGCCGAAAAAATTGTGTAACCATTCCTTACCATCTTCGACCAAAGTTGCCATTACCTCTTCCCCCTCTTCCTCCAGAAAAGCCACCTCCGCCTCTTCTGTTATTGAAGCCACCACGGCCACCACCTCCAAATCTTCCACCTCTTGGCTTCTCTCTTTCTTGCAAAGGAGGCAGCGCTTCCACTACCTGTAAATTTACCCCATGTGCAGTTTTTTGGCCTGAAAATCCCACAGGAAAAGAGAAGACAAAGATAAGGGAGAAGAAGAGATTAGGAAAAGCTACAGAAGTTATGATCCCCCATTAATCAAATATAGCAACTAGGCAGAGCTACACTGCGTAAGTAGATAGATGAACCAAAAAAAAAAAGGAATGACAAAAATAAAGTGAACTACTCTAATGAATGAAATTACCGTAAGAACAAATTATGTTACTACTACTGAGTGATTATAATGTGATGTGTCCATTGAATCATCTGCAGAAAAATGGAGAAATGTACCTGCGAGAAATTCATCCAAGTGCTCAGCAGATACATCAAAAACTGCCCCCTTTCCATCGGCTGTCAAAGTAAGACCATTGATTGATTCAACCTTCTCCTCAGACAGGAACCTCCTCAGAACACTATAGACAAAGCTGACAATGATGGTAAAAAAAATCAGAATCATTGGACTGAATATGACAACAGTTTATAAGGCTCTGCAATGGCAATCAGCTTCATCATGTCTCGAAACAAATTTAGGTCAGTCTGATGTAAACTAAGAGCACTGCTTAGCAAAACGAAATCTCTATGTTAGATGCAGTAAATGTATAACGGAACTCACTGCTTCCAATTGTGGACATTGAGAATCCATTTAGTGAAATTCCTTTATCAACTTCAAAATGATATAAAATAGTCACACTCAGAACAATCACAGGGTGTTCGGTATGGAGGAAAATATTTTCCAATTTTTCCATGTTCGGATGGTCAAAAGTTTTGGGAAACATTTCCTCCAAAAACAAAACAAGTTCCTTAAAAATGAGGAAAATGACTTCCCTATTGGAAGTAGGAAAAACAAGCTCTAGAAGTGACATTCCACATTGACATTCCTCTCCACCCTCCAACACACCTCATCTTCACCCCACCACCCCTGTAGCCCCATGCAACCACCCCATACCCCTACACATAAGTTACACAAACTCTTCACTTTCGATGCCGCAGACATATCGGATTCTCCAAAAATACACCACTTTTGGGGAATCCGACAAACACCAGTTGACTTTTTTGAAGAGTCCGAGCAACATAGCCCTACACATAATGTTTTTCTAGATTATCTACAAAAGTTTTTAGGATAATATGTTTTGCTTGTGTACCAAACATAGAAAACTTAGTAAGAAACCCACCCACTTATTTTCCTGAAAAACATTTTCCAAGAAAACATTTCCTTCAATACTGAACACACCCACAACTTGAGGCATTGAAGTGCACAATTCCTACTTGCAAACTAGATGTAAGTCGAGAAACAACATATTCAAATTATATATACTCACGACGGTGAGAAGATGGGTCTCCCACACTCAAGAAGCAGAGTAACACAGTTCTCCATAGAAGTAAGAAGCGACCGAGTCTTGATCTCAGAATAGCCCTAGAAAGCAAGACACAAGTTAGTCAACAGTAAGATCAAGTTTGCTTCCCAGAGAGAATAAATAAAGACAACAGAAACATACAGCAGCCTTGGCAAGAGCTTTCGCGAGCAACTCTGCTGGTGATAGGTCAGAGGTACTCAGAAGTTCCTCTGCAGCAGCCTTAAATGCGGGTATGACACTACAGAGAGTTGAAATGAAAATTAATGAAATGATACATTTGAATTAACCCGGCACAAATGAAAACCATACGGACCTATCGGAAATATCCGCAATTATATCAGCAGCTTCTTTCCCAGCTGCCTTAGCAACATCAGCTGGCTGAGGAGCAGATAAATGCTCAAACTTCACACCAGATTCTCTTTCAATTCTAGAAATGTTGGACTTCCTCGGATCATACAGCATTACAGCAACACCAGTCTTTCCTGGAATGTGACAGAAAAATAAAGTTAGTAAGAATGCTTCCTAATATATGTAAAGCTAATGAGAGCAATTCCAACATCAGAAACCCACCTGCCCGTCCTGTCCTTCCAGATCGATGAATATATGCTTCAACATCACTAGTGGCTTCGCACTTTACGAACAGAAATATCATCACAATCAGCACTCAAATACCAATAAAGTTTAAGAATCAAACATGGAACATGGATTCGGTAACAAACCTGGATTATTAACTGAACATCATCAATATCCAATCCACGGGCTGCTACATTTGTGGCAACTAATGTCAGGAATTTGCCTGATCTGAATCCTTTAAGTGTAGCCTGAGAACATGTGAAAATCAGATAAAGGGTTGTTACTTGTTACTATAAAACTAGACTTGCACCATAATTATCAATTTGTTAATGAGTCTGGAAGGTTGATGACAAATACTGCATATTTCATATTTGTATAATCAACAGTGTAAGGTGGTTAATTCTAAGGAATTGAAATCCTTCTAAACAGAAAGGGAAGAACCCAAAAAGAAGAAGGTGGAAGATGAGGAGAGCACAATAAAATAAAGCATGTATTTCAGAAAAATTCTACCTCACGCTGGTTCTGTTGTATCTCCCCATGCAAAGCACTTGCCCCAGGCAATAAGCCAGCTAACTCTGAAGCTAGCGCCCTTGTCTCAGTAAAAATAATTGTCCGGCCTCCACTAAAAAATTTATGGAACAAAAAAAATATAATCATTTCAGAGGTTCATTGTCATGCTTTAAATGGAAGACACTGGAAAATGAGAAGCGACCAACCTGCTGTAGCACCGAATGATATCAGGAATCAGCTGAGGTCTTGCAGAACTAGAGCATGGAATAATAATATGCCTCACATTTTTACTGGCCTTCATTTTCTCGTTACCAACAAGGTCAGCCGTTTTCTTATCTGGTTTCAGAAACTTGGAAGCAATCTGGCACAAAAAACATGCTTCAGTAAGAGAGAAAGAAGTGCAAGCTCAGAGCACAGCAGTTGTACATCCCCACCCACCCTCTAATCCCCAACTTCAAGGTGGTTTGTTTACCAAGCTTTAGGCAGAGAGCAATTGAACTGACATTAGACCAAATTTTGCATGAAATATTCCCCAGTACTGAATACTGTAGTATGAATTCAAAAACAAAAGGTACAACTAACGTACATGCTTCACCCAGTCTGGCAAAGTGGCACTGAAAAGAACTGTTTGAACTAGGCTTGCATCTTCGACCTTGCCTTTGAATAACAAAGGAATAAACATACAGAAAAGCACAACTGTCAATAACCATAATATAGAAAATCCCTCAACAGAACAGTAATGCACTGGTCAGCTGTCAAAGAATTTCATCCAAACATCTGTAACAGCATAGTACAGATATGGAGGGGTAAAACCGAACAATCTGTAGCAAGAGACTTCTGACTCATCGCATACCTAAAATAAATTCCACATCATCTACAAAACCAATTTTCAACATTTCATCGACTTCATCAAGAACACGAAACTTTAAAGACCTGAAATCAATATTTCCCCTTTCAATGTGGTCCTGCAGCAGAATATTGAAGCAGTCAATTTTCACTCCATAAAAGTGAATGAAATTCAACTTGTAAATCAGCAAACCCTACCTTAACTCTTCCAGGAGTACCCACTACAATATCAACTCCTCTTTTTAGTTGAACCTGTTGAGCCCCCATGGGAGAATTTCCATACAAACAGCATGAAGTGAGCCCAACGGCTCGGCCATAAAGTTCAAAGTCAGCAAACACCTGCGATTAATAAATTAACAAGATGCTACTTGCAAGAAATGCAACCCATTGGTTTACAGTCAGTGACACAACCGCCTAGAGAAGGCTGATAATATATACCTGAAGTGCCAATTCCCTAGTTGGTAAAAGCACCAAAACACTAGGAGCCTTCCCATATCCTGTTTTCCGCAATGCTTTAGTAGGACCATTTGTTAGGGACTCCAATATGGGCAAAACAAAGGCCAATGTTTTACCCTGCAAATACGGAAACACAAATTAAAGTCAAGTCATATCTCTGCTTTACAATCTAGTTAACCAAAATAGTCAGAAGCATTATCATGAAATTTCTGGCAGCTGCAAAATCAATAGGAAAGTCAAATTACCATTAACATTCATAACATGAGGACTAAATTTCACTCTTTCTGTTTAGCTTAAATCTTGATGAATGAATAATTTATAATAGGAAACAGTTAGCTCATAATTCATACATAAACTTCTCTTCAAAAGGGTAACCTGTATATATGACAATAAAGAAACCAAAGAACCTTTATCACAATCCAAAAGTAAGCTTCTCATCAAAGGAAACATGTGCATCTCTAGCAGCAAGTAGACCAAAGAACCTTACAAGCAATCAGGGGCGGCTCGACAAGCCTAAAAAAAATGCATTAGCCTTAGGCTCCCTAATTTGAGGGGCCTCATTTTTTAAGCAATAATAGGTTATAAGATATATTTTTTAAAAAATATTGAGTATTAGTTATAAAAAAAATAGAAACTTTTCATATAAGGAAGAAAGAATTATTAGAAGTTTGACAAATCTATGATATTATATGTCTCAAGAAAGATTAAATGGACCGACTATAATAAACTTCATTAAAAAAAAATTAAAATTTAAGGCCTCCATTTGAATTTGGCTTTAGGCCACTGGTATGTTTGAGCCGCCCCTGCAAGAAATTTAGGGACTCTAGGTCTCTTCCTAATGGACATTCATAATAAGAAATATGTGTATCTGTTGGTTGGAAATAAATGTGGGAAACAAAACCTTATAACGATGGCAAGTAATGGTGATAGGTCATTAACCAAGCTCAGTTAAAAAAATTATTAGTGCTTATAATTCAGCTGCAAGGATCATGAATAAAGGGAAGAATGAGACCATAATTTGGAAGTCGCCCCCCACTGAGTCCGAAGTTACAGGATAAAAATCAACAGGAAACAGATATTCCCAAGCTGCGAGCTGGAGTTATGAAGATCCCACTTTCTCATGAATGAATAAACATTGGATATCCTCTAACTTCATTATGCCTAAACAAAGGAAAGTAAACAGACCATAACAACAACAACAATGCCTTAGAGCTTGTTTGGATTGTTGTTACCTATTGTATTGTATTGTGTTGTTATAGTTAAATCCATGGTTGCATTAGTCATTACAATGAAAAGTCACATTTTGTGTAAAGCTGATTCTTTTATCATTTCGTCATTACTTATTATCTAATAATCATATTTTATCTTTTACTTTGTCCGTGTGGCATTATGTAACAATGAAAAACAATGCAATCTATCCAAACATTATATGCATCAATACATTAAAATACAACAAAATACAATATTAATACATACACTATGAAATAATTTGTAACAATCATCCAAAAAGAGTTAGTTCTTACTCCATTTAAACTCATCCACAATATATACATAACCAAGTATATGCATGATAGAATCAAGAGCTGAATTCATACCTGACCAGTACGAGCTCGACCAACCAAATCACATCCATCAAGAATATCATCAAAAGTCATAGCTTGAATAGGGAAAAGTGCTTCTATTCCCTTAGAATTCAAAGCCTCTTTTAAAGGCTTTGAAATCCTAAAATTAGACAAGGCATTAGGATCCTCGACTTTCTTCTCAACAACCACTTCTTCCTCCTCCTCCTCCAATTTAGCCTTTTTGTTCTTCTTTAAATCTACCGGCTCGCAAATCTCTGAGCTCGTATCACTCTTCTCATCATCCAAGTCCAAAGTTTTTCGCTTTTTATCTTTCTTCTTGCTCCTTTTTGCGTCCTCTGAATCAGACCCAGAATCAATCTTGGATTTTTTAGACTTTTTTTCTTTGGTTTTCTTATCAGTAGGAGTTTCAAGATCATCGGTGGTGTCGGTGGGAGTTTTAGGTGTCTTCTTCATTTTCTTTTTGTGGTCTTTGGATACTTCGGAGGCCATTGTTTCATCAGTTACAACAAGTGCAGGCATGATAAATTTGGATTGTATGAGCGTAAGGGGAATGGTCTCCTGCTGAAAAGGGTGTGTTGCTGCAGTTAGGCGCAGAAGCAGGAGAGGAAAGAGGAGGAGGCTGGGTTTAGGGTTTCAGCTTTTATAGGGGTTGATGAGATCGATTAAATGAATGCTTACCGTCCGATTTAATAAACTTACACAAAGGCCCCAAGGGGATGTTTTTCAAGTGGGAGTGTGGTAAGATATTTTTGGACACGTTGGGAGTTCGAAAGTCAGTTTTAGGGCTAGCATTCCTCGAAGTATAGAAGAATTAACTAGCCTAGCGGCTTATATTGGCAATAAATTAAGGGGTGGTTTGTTACGGAGTGTATAAAAATACTATTGAATATGTTGTATTAGTAATGCTGATATTAGTAATGTATGTATGTTGAGATTATTTTTGGGAAAATAATATTTGTACCCAAAAAGAGAAATTATTTACCAGCAGTTATGTCCTTTTTTAACTACTAATTCGCGTTTACTGTTTGATACCATCGGAGTATATATATATACTCTGATGGGTGGCAGATCCAGGAGTAATTACAGGAAAACAAAAAGTTACCCCTTACAATGTGTCAATCTATAACTAGGATGCTAAGTAGAGCAAAAAATGTGTTAAGTAGAGAAAAAAATTAGCCCTTCACACTGTATCACTCTAGAACTAGGGTGCTAAGTATAAAACCCCAAAAAGAGATCACTCCTAATATTTTTCAAGCATATTTACAATACTATTTTGCGAGGTTTCATTGCTTAAAAAAACAAAATAATATCACCAGTTAAAACATCATTAAACATATCCTTTCATCCTAATTCCTAATCCATTCCAATTTAAAAATTCAATTTCAATGTTCAACAACAACAACAACCCAGTGAAATTCCACAACGTGGGGTTTGGGAAGGGTAAAGTGTACGCAGACCTTACTCCTATCAATGTAGGACGACTGTTTTCGAAAGACCCTCGGCTCAGTAAAAGCATAAAAAGAGGTCAGATAAGGATAAGAAGTTAAAAGCGATATGGAAAATCAAATAACGAAAGCAACACAGATAAAATAGAGCAATCAAAGTACATAAAGTAATAGATAATAACAGAAATCAGACCACAAGAAATTATAGTGTGCTAATACGCTTACTAATAAGGAAGAATAACGAGACTATGAACTAGCCTTCTACCCTAATGTGGGTCCTCCACACCCTCCTATCTAAGGTCATGTCCTCGGTAAGTCATAACTGCGTCATATCCTGTCTAATCATCACTCCCCAATATTTCTTCGGCCTACCCCTACCTCTTCTGAAACCATCCATGGCCAACCTCTCACACATCCGCATTGGGGCATTTGTGTCTCTCCTTTTCACATGCCCAAATCATCTCAGTCGCATTTCCCGAATCTTGTCTTCCACCGAGGACACTCCTACCTTGTCCCGAATAGCCTCATTTCTAATCTTTTCGCTCCTGATATGCCCACACATCCATCTCAACATTCTCATTTCAGCAACTTTCATCTTTTGAACGTGAGATACCTTAACTAGCCAACACTCCGCCCCATATAACATAGCCGGTCTAACCACCACTTTATAGAACTTGCCTTTAAGTTGTGATGGCACATTTTTGTCACATAGCACACCGAAAGTGAGCCTCCATTTCATCCACCCTGCCCCAATACGATGTGTGACATCATCATCAATTTTCCCGCTATCTTGCATAATAGATCCAAGGTACTTGAAACTACTTTTCTTTTGGATGGCCTGGTCACCAAGCCTAACTTCCGTGCCAACCTCATGAGGTGTCTCACTGAACTTGCACTTTAAGTACTCTGTCTTGGTCCTACTCAGCTTAAACCCTTTAGACTCCAAGGTATGTCTCCAATCCTACAGCTTAGCATTAACTCCGCTATGAGTCTCATCGATCAGGACTATGTCGTCCGTGAAAAGCATACACCATAGCACCTCACCTTGAATTTGTCGCGTCAATCCATCCATCACCAAGGCAAATAAAAATGGACTAAGAGTTGATCCTTGATGCAACCCCATCACAACTGAAAAGTGCTCTGAGTCCCCTCCTACTGTCTTTACCCTGGTTTTGGCACCCTCATACATGTCCTTGATCACCCTAATGTACGCCACAGGTACACCTTTAGCCTCCAAATATCTCCATAGTATCTCTCGTGGAACTTTATTGTAAGCCTTTTCTAGGTCGATGAATACCATATGCAAGTTCATTTTCCTCTCCCTATACTGCTCCACTAGTCTCCTCATAAGAGGGATGGCTTCTGTAGTTAAGCATCACGTCATAAATCCAAACTGGTTCTCTGAAATAGATACGCCTCTCCTCACCCTCATCTCCACCACTCTTTCCCACACTTTCATAGTATGGCTTAGAAGCTTGATACCTCTATAGTTGTTGCAACTCTGTATATCTCTCTTATTTTTGTATAGAGGGATCATTACACTCGACCTCCATTCTTCGGACATCGTTGTCATCTTAAAAATGACATCAAATATCCTAGTTAGCCACTCCAAACCTACCGAGCTCGCGCTCTTCCAAAATTCTACAAGAATCTCATCAGGTCTGGTTGCTCTTCCCCAGCGCATCCTACGAACAGCACCCTTAACCTCCTCGACTGTAATACTTCTGCGACACCCAAAATCGTGATGCCTCCCTGTATGTTCCAAATCTCCTAACAAAATCTCTTTGTCTCCTTCTTCATTCAAGAGTTTATGGAAGTAGGACTGTCATCTCTTTTTAATGAGGGTCTCGTCTACCAACACTTTTCCATGCTCGTCCTTAATGCACTTCACTTGATCCACATCGCGTGCCCTTCTCTCCCGTGCCCTGGCTAGCCTAAATAATTTCTTATCCCCGCCTTTGTCTTTTAGTTCAGCATAAAAGCGTTCAAAAGCTGCTGTTTTTGTCATCGAAAACGCCGACTTCGCCTTCTTCATCGCGATAAAGATCTTTGTTCGTCCACTTCTCCACCTCATCCTTGCTTTCTATCAACTTCGCATACGCCATCTTCTTTGCTTCCACTTTCCCTTACACTTCTCCATTCCATCATCAGTCCCCTCGATGCCGATTATGACTACCTGTCGAGACTCCCAACACTTCTCTTGCTACAACCCTAATACAACTAGCCATCCTATCCCACATACTGTTCGCAACCCCGCTACTATCCCAGGCCCCCATATCCTTCAATTTCTCTCCCATCTCTAGGGCACTAGCCGTGGTCAAACTCTCCCATCTGATCCTAGGTCGGTCATCCCCAACCCTCCTCTTTATCATCATCTTGATCCATAAATCCATCACCAAGAGCTTATGTCGGGTTGTAAAGTTGTCGATCAGAATGACCTTACAGTTTTTGCACAGACCTTTATCATCCTTTCTAAGGAGTAAATAATCTATCTGAGTCTTAGTCACCGAACTACAGATGGTTACCAAGTGGTCATCCTTCTTTGGGAAACATGAATTGGCTATCACCAACCCAAAAACGCTTGCAAAATCCAAAAGTGAAACTCCTCCTCCATTTCTGTCTCCGAAGCTAAAGCCTCCATGCACATCATCATACTCTCCCAAAATAGATCCAATGTGCCCATTGAAATCCCTTTCTATGAGAAGCTTCTCAGTAGGTGGTATGCCTTCCACTAACCCATCCAAATCCTCCTAAAAGCGCCTCTTATCCTCCTCGCCTAAGCCTGCTTGCGACGCATAAGCACTAATAATGTTCAACGTGATTCCTTGAACGACCACCTTAATCGACAGCATCCTATCAGTGACTCTCTTAACCTCCACCACCTGATCTCCTAAATCACTGTCTACTAAAATGCCTACCCCATTCCTATACTTCGATCTACCAGAGAACCAAAGCTTATACCTGTCTACCTCTTTAACTTTAGAACCTATCCACTGGTCTCTTGGACACAAGCTATATTACTCTTCTTTAGAATCTTAACTAACTCTATGGATTTTTCCGTTAATGTCCCAATGTTCCAAGAACCTACTCTCAGTCTAAATGCTTCTTTAACCCACTTACCCCTCCTTACCCTCGGCCATGTCCCCATCCCCGTCCCCTTCCTTGAGCGAGAATATGATCCTAGTCTACCATCACTACCCAAAGCCACGAAAACGCATATGAACTAATAAATTATTTAAATAAATTATTCAAAGGTCTAAAGTCAGCAAAATATAACTACAAGTGTATGAACAAAAAATAGATATGGAAAAAGATAAAAGATATGGAAATCGAAGGTACCAACCCCAGTCGAAATGAACTTGATTGCTGCCGGAAATGAGTTCCTCGGTGTTGACAGATCTAACCAGCCGTGTTTCCAGCCACGCAGTAGCGAACAGAATTTAATGACATCCCATCGATTCTCAACTTGCGGGCTACAACGACGGAGCAGATCTGCAACAGTGGAGGTGCTGCAAGGTGAGAGAGGAGCGCTGCGACGGCGAAGATGAGCCATAAAATTAGTGTAGAAGACGTGGTTATTCTTTCTCTGAAATTTTCACAACGTAACCTCTAGACGACTTCTAAAATTTGTTGAATCCAACTGAAGTGTGTATTTGGGTATTCCAATCCAAGAAGAAGAGGCAGAAAGTGCAATGCAAGTCGTACTATATGAAAATCTAACAATAAAATAAAGTAATGCAACTTTAATGTTCATAGAACTAAAATTTGCTAAACAATTAAGCAAACATACTCAATTTCAATTTAGTTCCTCTTTTCTTCAATCTTTAAGAAAGTTAAGAAAGTTTTTATTTTTGATTTCTAAAAATTCAAATGGTTTATAAATCTAGTTACAATTATCAAAGAAAGAAGTAGAAAAAACAATCTCGAAAGTTTCACAGCTTAAGAATAAAGATAGCTAAAATTTAATCAAGAAAGACAAACTTTTGAAGAAAATGGAGAGAAGAGCTTACTGTAAGACCTCGAAAGTTGGAAAGTTGGAAACCAAAGAGAAATCTTCAAAATATTGACTTGACCCAAGCTTACGATCGTCTCTACGAGTCGTAGAGGGAGTCTTGGTAGTTGATCATGACCAACCTTAGAGGAAGGTCCTGTGACTCAAGTTGACGACCCGTAAATCCCTTAACGACTCATAGACACAACTTGTAGATAGACTTCAGAGGGTAAGTTTCAGAAGTCCCTCAAGGCCAAGTCTACGACTTGACAGAATAGACCATAAAAGATGTTATGAGTCGTAGGAATGACTCGTAACCAAACTTTAGAGACCCTTAGAATTACAGGTTTTGGGACCTGCAGGATGAGTCCATAATATGACTCATAGACATGTTGACGGGTAGTAGAGATGACTCATTTGAAAACTTTAGAGGCTTGATTTTTAGCCCATTTCTCAGACCTGCAGGACGATTCATCAAAATGACTCATCAATTCCTTTATGACCCATAGAAAGTGTATTGTAGGGTCAAGTTTCAAATTTAATGAGAGGTAGTTATGTCCTTTATCAAGTTCGATTCAATGAACCTAGACACTTTTATTCAATCCATTCTTCAAAATTTCTCTAAGGCAAAAACTCCAAAAGTCTCTCAAGGTTTCTTCAATCTATAAGCTAGGGTTCCAGATTTCTTCAAGGTTCTTCTTCAATTCTTAGTGAATTCAACAAGGTATGTGGGGATTGATTCATGGGTTCCTTTCACCCATGACGTCCTAAAGTTTTCTCAAAGTTCCTTTCAATTTTCAATTGATTATGAACCCTAATTTTGATGAATTACATTGCGATAATTTAATTCTATTTTTAGATGTTATCAATGATCATTATATATATGTTTTCATATGAATTGCATGATTTTAAGTTAAATTATGAATTTCCATGCATAAAACTACTTTCAAGTTATGATTATGAAAGTTATATATGCTTTTATGAGTTGATCATGAGTTTAATGATTTTCAATGAAAGTTTCTACGGTTTAAAGTTGAGATTATGATTTTATGATGAAAGTTATGATGATGATCAAAGTTAAGATCAAAGATGTTATTATAGTGTGATTAGTATAATTCTCACACAATTATGTTATAAGATGGAGATAAGGACAATTCTCACCGAAGTTATGAATTCTTATGAATCACCAAGTTAATGAGTTATTCCTAATATGTTTAAAGATGGATTGATAGGTAGTTACTATCTTTCCCTATTATGTTATAATCATGTTTTTGATGAGTTTTCCATTGGGATATTGACTAAGCATCGAAAGGGCTTCTAGGTGGGATTCAATTCGGTAACGCAATTAGTTACCCAAGGGAATCCTAGTAGCAACCTAAAGTCCCAAACTGCGTTGCCTACGTAGGATTGCCTTCATAGCCTAGCTAGTGGATCCACATATAGCACAGTTGAGTTGAGTTGAGATGAGTAATATGATGAAGTATACCCTGGCAAGGTAGCCTCCCCCTTCTCTATATGGGGATCATCGGATTTTATGTAATAACTCACATGGTCTTAGATGTTGGTTAAATATCTTATCCCACACAAGTTAAATGTCAAGTTATGAGCTTATGATGAAGCTTTATGATATGCATTGACCATGAGTTTCATATGTTTTCAAAATGCTTTTAAGCTTTATTCATGTTCATTATGATTGGTCATGCATCTTATGGCCTATTGTTCATATTTTTTTACTTGTTTATGCATACCTCATATATTTAGTACATTCAAATGACTAACGCATATTTTACCTATATTGTTTCATAATGTAGGGGCAGACGATACTCACGACCATCCAATTCATGGCTAGAGTTATCCTAGATTCTCAAGAAGTTGGTGAGTCCTCATTCTATCAAGGACATGCCTTTTATTCTTGTTGTTTACTTGACTTTCTTTTATTATTAGAGTGAGGTAGGAACTTATCCTAATCCCCCATCAAAGACTAGACTAGAGGCATGTTTAGACGACTTATGATGTAGTCCGATTTGGATATCTATTGAGTTGATTTCCCTTAGTCTCATTCCCTTATGATGATTACTTCCGCTTATATTTATCATGTTTCTTTACCTTATATATGCGATGTATGCTAAGATAGCTTGGTTGGGGTCCCTCGCATCCCAATCGTTGTATCGCATCTTGGCCTTAGTTTGGGTCATGACAAACTTGGTATCAGAACACAAAGTTTATAAGAATCGTAGGGAGTCTAACATGTCGTATTAAGTAGAGTCTTGTTCATTGGTGTGAAGCGCGCCAAATCCTTGAATAAGGGGCTACGAAATGTCTTAGGAAAGTTTTACTTCTTTCATGATCTATGTCGTACGGTAGAATGGTTAAGCCTTTTCCTCTAACGCTTATTCTTTGTAATTTTCAAAATATGCCTCCACGAAGATACCTCGCTAGAAGGAATATGATTAAAGAGGAGCAACAAGCTCCGAATGAGCCTTTGAATGATCAAGTCTTCAATGCCGAGTTTCAAGTGTCTTTTCAAGTACTTGCTCAAGCCATTATGGCTTAAGCCAATCTTGAGGTGATTGCTCCCGTGAACCCAAATGTAGGTACGACGGCAATAAAAGTTCATAATTTTATGAGGATGAATCCTCTAGAGTTTTGGGGTTCTAAGTTGGAAGAGGATCCATAAAAGTTTGTTGATAGTATTCATAAGATTATGGAGATCATAGGGATTAGCTAAGTTGAAAGAGCGGAGTTGACCACATATCAATTGAAGGGCTTTGCCCGTATTTGGTATGATCAATAGAAAAGTTAGAGGCCTAAAGTAGCGGATCCCGTGACTTGGGATGAGTTCAAGGGGTATTTCTTGATTGTTTTTTCTCGTTGGAATTGAGGGAGGCCAAAGTGAAAGAGTTCATCAACCTTAAGCAAGGTGGTATGAGTGTTAGAGAGTATGCCTCAAGTCTACTCAATTGTCAAAATATGCTTATTTCATGTTTGCCGACTCAAAAGCTCATATGAGCAAGTTCATATTGGGTGTGTTAAATATGGTCTCAAAAGAGTGCAAAATGACTATGTTGATTCGGGAGATAGATATATCTAGACTCATGACCTATGTGGAGCAAATAGAAGGTGAGAAGCTAAAGGAGAAAAATAAGGAGTCCAAGAGGCCAAGGACCAATGGTGGTAATTTCCCTCATGGTAAGTTCGGAGGTGGTGGACGTCCTCATTTTCGCCAAAAGTACTCTGGCCAAAGGTCTTTTAATGCCACTACTCTAAGATTTGACAAGGATAGGGTGCCCAACCCTAAGCCTCAAGGAGGTGCTCTTATTGACAAGTTACTCCCGCATGCAAGAAATGTGGTAAGAACCACAAGGGTGAATGTCTAGCAGTTTGAATGTGTGCTACCAGTGTGGTAAGCCGGGTCATCATGCTAAGAAATGTAGGGTCAAAGATGGTCTTCCTCAAGGCCAAGTTTCTCAAGGTGCTCAAGTGTAACCAAAGGGTGGTCAATGCAATAATAGGTTTTATGCTCTCCATGATAGGCAGGAGGTGGAGGAGACTCCCTATGTTGTTATCGGTATGTTATGGGTCTTTCACTATGATGTTTATGCCTTACTTGATCCGGATGCAAATTTGTCTTTTGTTTCCCCTTATGTGGCCATGAGATTTGATATTAGCCCTGAAACATTATTAGATCCTTTTTCCGTTTATACTTCCATAGGTGAGTCGATTGTGGCTAAAAGAGTCTATAGAAATTGACCGATTTTGGTCTTCCATAAAGTTATCCTATGTGATCTAGTTGAGTTTGAGATGACCGATTTCAATGTTATTCTTGGTATGGATTGACTATATGCATGTTATGTTTCTATTGATTATATAACTCAAGTGATTAAGTTCTAGTTTCCTAATAAGCTGGTCCTAGAATGGAAGGGTAGTAATTCTGTGTTCAAAGGTCAATTCATTTCGTGCCTTAAAGCTCGGAAGACGATTTCTAAGGGTTGTATTTACCATCTTGTGAGGGCTAGGGATGAAAATTCTGAAGCCCCTACTTTATAGTTGGTCCCCTTTGTGAATGAGTTTCTTGATGATTTACTCGGTGTTCCTCCCAAAAGGGAAATTAACTTTCACATAGATCTTCTTCCAGGTACTAAATCTATTCCTATTCCTCCTTATCGAATGGCCCCAGCAAAATTAAAAGAGTTGAAGAATCAATTGAAAGATTTGTTAGACAAAGGTTTCATTAGACCAACCATATCACCATAAATTGCTCCCGTTTTTTTTTAGAAAAAAGAATGGTTCGCTATGTATGTACATTGACTACTGGCAATTGAACAAAGTAACCATCAAGAAAAAATACCCAACTCTGAGGATAGATGATTTGTTTGATTAATTGCAAGGGGAAAGTTACTTCTCTAAGATAGATCTTCGCTCCGGTTATCACCAATTGAGGATGAAGGAGAGTAATATTCCCAAGACGGTATTTCAAACAAGGTATGGCTATTATGAGTTCCTAGTTATGTCGTTTGGTTTGACCAATGCCCCCGTGGCTTTCATGGACTTAATGAATAGGGTGTTCAATCAATATTTAGACATGTTTGTGATTGTGTTCATTGATAACATTTTGGTTTACTCACAAAATAAGGAGGAGCATGCTAATCACTTGAGGATTGTGTTGCAAACTCTAAGGGACAAGCAATTATTTGCCAAGTTCAAGAAGTGTGAGTTTTGGTTGAGGTAGGTGGCCTTTCTTGGTCGCATTGTGTTCGGTGAAGGAATTATGGTTAGATCCTAAGAAATCCAAGGCGGTTAAGAATTAGCCTAGACCATTTATCTCCTTCAGATATTAGAAGTTTCTTGGGCCTAGTCGGATATTATAGGAGATTTGTGGAAGGTTTTTTCATCGATCTTATCACCTTTGACTAAGTTGACTCAAAAGAAGGTGAAGTTTCAATGGTCGGAAGCTTGTGAAAAATGTTTTCAAGAGTTGAAAGATCGTCTCACTATCGCTCTTATGTTGACTTTACCAGAAGGGTCCGATGGTTTTGTGGTGTATTGTAATGCTTCAAGGGTTGGTCTTGGTTGTATTTTGATACAATATAGTAAGGTAATAGCCTATGCCTCTAGGTAACTTAATGTGCATGAATGGATTATCCAACCCATGATCTTGAACTAGCAGCAGTTGTGTTTGCTTTGAAGATTTGGAGACACTATCTTTATGGTGTCCACGTGGATGTATTCACTGACCATAAGAGTTTACAATAGGTGTTCAAGCAAAAGGGTTTGAACCTTCGGCAAAGGAGATGGCTTAAATTGTTGAAGGACTATGTCATGAGTGTGTTATACCATTCGGGTAAAGCTAATCTAGTTGCCAATGCACTAGGTAGATTTTTCATGAGTAGTGTTGCACATGTTGAGGAAGATAAGAAAGAATTGATTAAAGATGTTCGTAGATTGGCACGTTTAGGGGTAGATTGGATGACTAAGTCAACTCATGTTTTACTCATTAAAACTTCTTATGGTGCCGAAGATTATGCTAAGCTGTATGTTTGTGAGTTTGTAAGACTGCATGGTGTGCCCTTGTACATCATATCGGATTGAGGTACTCAATTCACCTCACACTTTTGGAAGTCGTTTCAAAAAGGTCTCGGTACAAAGGTTAAGTTAAGTACCTCTTTCCATCCTCAAACTGACGGTCAAGCTGAAAGAATGATTCAAACCCTAGAGGATATGTTGAAGGCGTGTGTTATTGATTTTAAAGGAAGTTGAGATGAACATTTGCTATTGATTGAGTTTGCCTATAATAATAGTTATCACTCTAGCATCTAAATTGCTCCTTTTGAAGCATTGTATGAGAGAAGATATAGATCCCCGGTGGGATGGTTTAAAGTAGGTGAGATGGCCTTGATTGATCCAAATTTGGTTATGGATGCTATGAAGAAGGTAAAACTCATAAGGGAGAGGTTGAAGACGGCTCAAAGTCATCAAAAGTCTTATTCGGTTGTTAGAAAGAGAGACCTTGAATTTGAGGTGGATGATTTGGGTCTATTTGAAGGTTTCACCCATGAAAGGTGTAATGTATTTTGGAAAAAAAGGAAATTGAGTCCTAGGTACGTTGGACCTTATAAGATATTGAGACGTGTTGGAAAGGTGGCTTATGAGTTAGATTTTCCACTTGAGTTAGCTATGGTTCACCCGGTGTTTCATGTATCTATGTTGAGAAAGTTCGTGGGTGATCCAAACTCCATTGTGCCATTGGAGTATGTAAGTGTTGAAGAGAATTTGACTTATGAAGAAGTTTCGGTGGAAATCTTAGACCGACAAGTTAAGAAGTTAAGGAAAAAGAGGTTGCGTTTGTCAAAGTGTTATGGAGGAATCAAGAAGTAGAAAGTGTTGCTTAGGAGGTGGAGGTGGATATGATGAAATGATACCCGTACCTCTTTTCCTCTACTCGAGCCTAAAGTAGTAAGTTGTCCTTATTCGAGTTAATTGGACTCTTATGTATTCAGTTCCTTTTATGTCATTCGTATGCATGCATGCTCATGAAAGTTGATTTTTAAGTCATGATTTTATGTTAAGTTGAAGTTTTCATGTTCCATGCATTTTAAGGTATCATTATGTTCATGTTGGGTTACTAGTCCTCTTTCTATTTCCATCTTATGATAAGTTAATCTCATTCTAGGATGAATGTTCCCAAGGAAGAGATATTGTAAGATCCCGGAAGTCGGAAAGTTGGAAACCAAAGAGAAATCTTCAAAATGTTGACTGGACCCAAGCTTACAATCGTCTCTATAAGTCATAAAGGTTTCTACGACCCGTATAAATGAGTCATAGAGGGAGTCTTAGTATTTGATCATGACCAACCTTAGAGTAAGGTCCTACGACTCAATTTGATGACCCATAAATCCCTAGACGACCCGTAGACACAACTCGTAGATAGACTTCAGAGGGTAAGTTTCAGAAGTCCCTCAAGGCCAAGTCTACGACTTGACAGGACGGATCGTAGAAGATGTTACGAGTCGTAGGAATGACTCATAACCAAACTTCATAGACCCTTAGAATTGCAGGTTTTGGGACCTGTAGGACGAGTCTATAATATGACTCGTAGACATGTTGACGGGTCGAAGAGATGACTCATTTGCAAACTTCAGTGGCTTGATTTTTAGCCCATTTCTGAGACCTGCAGGACGAGTCATTTTGACAACTCCTCAATTCATTTACGACCCGTAGAAAGGGCCTTGTAGGGTCAAGTTTCAGATTAATGAGGGGTAGTTATGTCATTTCTCAAGTTTGATTCAATGAACTTAGACACTTTTATAGACAAAGTTCAAAGTATATATATATATATATATATATATATACGTCTCTCTAGCGTACGCGCGGTTCCTTTCAATTGGAGCCTGTCGCTACCTGGATCAATCATCCTATAACATATTGTAACATCCCCTAAAAACGTTGTATACGATGTTTCAATTTTCGCCTAAACATGATACAACCTCTGTATTTTGGGCATAACTTTTCATAGGAATATCCACATTGAGTGATTCAAATTTCTGAGTAACCATACGATTATTACCTACAACTTTTATGAATACCATATTTTAAGATTCGGAGGTTAAGTAGGTCAAATAAATTAATTTCTGTAAGGTAGAATGCTGTGATGGAAATGAGTGTTTATAGAAGAAAAATCACATCTCACTGTAGGTTTATCCAAATTAGTTGATTCCTGAATAATAGGAAACTAGACTTCCATATCTACAATTCTTATGAAGACACCAAATCCTAATAAGGAATTTATCTTATTCAAACGCAGCTCCCAAAAAGAGTATTATGTCAAAGATAACTCATTTCACCTACCATAGAAAGGTCTAGATACATTTGACATCACTCATGACATAAATTGTCCTCCATTTAACATCATCCATGACATTAATATATTCCACTAAATTTTCAGATTTTTCTTTATAATTATTTTATTAATTGTTAGGTCTCTCTTTCCCATCTATAAATACCCACCTTATTTCCTCATTTTATTCATCAAGCTTTCTCAAGCAAATCTTCTCTCTATACACTTCTTTACACATTTTCAAATATAGTTTTAGTTCTTAGTAGTGAAGAAATACTATTCCGGTGATTCATATACTCTGGATAGTATACAAAACGTTCTGGCGAGGAGAGAAGCTAGGACTCAAGAGTGTTTATTAAGTCTTTCAGTACCAACTAAAGCTTCGGTCTCCAGGTATGTAAGGCTTCAATGAGAGTATTCCTTCCACTCTCATGTCTAAATTATTTTGATTATATGATAAATTATATTTATTTTCTTTAAGCTCTACTCTAAGTTATGTGTGTGTTTATCCATGGGTTCTTCCACCCATGTAGTCCAAAAACTCTTTCAATTAAATATCTTGATTTCAAGTAATATTTTCTTATGGTAAATTCTTATTTTTACTTAATAGTATGAATCATGGTTAAACTAATGATTATTGCTCTATTTTGTTGCAACATAATTTTATATATATGAATTGATGGTTTACAAGTAATTCCTCTATTTATCTATTTAAAGGCTCTTGAAACTCATGGTGGGTTGTTTAAAGCATGATTTTTAATTAATGGATTTCAAAGTATTTATGTATATTTATTTACATACATATTTGCAAGTTAAAGTGATTTGAACCCACCTAGTTTTACTATGTTTTTAATAAAGTTTGTCTTGAAAGCTTTGACTCCAAATAAATATTTATGAAAGCAATATCTATGTTCAAAAAGGGAGTCTTATGAAATGAAAGAATGATGAAATGATATATGGATTCTTTATGCAATAAGGGCAATTCTTGCATATTTGAATTATCAAATGTTTTAATGAGCCATTCTACCGAATATGATGTTTGAATTCTCAAGTTATATGCTATGAATATTTTGAAGTATTAAACTACTCCGTGGGATTGACTTAGCACCAAATGAGGCATTGAGGTGGAATTCGGTAAGGGAATCCTAGTAGCAACCCCTTGTCTCATTAACTATGTGCCAACATAGGAGCCCTTGTAGGCTTAGGCTAATGGATCCATAAATAGCCCTTAAAGTTAAAGTTAAAGAAATGAATGAAGTTGACGGAGTTCTACCTGGCAAGTAGTCTCCCCGGCCAACGTAGGGGGTTATGTTGGATTCCATGTAATAGCTCGCATGGTCTTAAATGTCGGTTATGGTTAATTTCCCACAAAATGAATATTTTAAAGGATATATATATGATTTATTATGCATACATTAAATTATATTCCATATTACATAAATATTTTTAATGTTTCCTCAATGTTCATGCATCCTTACATACTTAGTACATTCAAAGTACTAACGCATACTCTTTTGCCTACATGATATCACCATGTAGGGATCGGTGCTCTTTCTCGTTCTCCTCCACGTGGCTAGTTGATATTCCATTGAAGACTACTTTTGGTGAGTTCCCATGTTCTGGGAACAATACTCCTTTATCTTTCTAGTTTATGATATGTTAAGATATTTTACTATGGAATTTCTTCTATTATGATTGAGGGTGAGCTAGGGACTTGTCTTAGCCCCATTAAATCTAATAGTTAGAGGTATTGTTGGACATATGTAAGTTGAAGATTTACTATTATGATTTCCGCTTATTTATTTATCATCATTACCTATGAAAGACTAAAAGAATGCTAAGAAGCTTGATTGAGGTACTTTCGAGTTCCTCATTCGCCATGTCACGTCTAGGCCCTAGGCTTGGGTCGTGACACATATAGTTAACCATTTAAAAAGACATCTTACATATAGGGACATAAGATCTAGATATTGGTTATTATATCGTGAATATAAGATAAAACAGATAGATGAACAATTAAAAAAGTCTTTAGAAAATTATCTTGAATAAACTTTGTATCATAGTTTACAAGGCCTAAAAATTTTTGTAAATTTTTTGTATTATCTAATTTATCTGGCATGTCTAGTACTTTTTTAACTATATGTGGCTGTAACTTTATTTTACCTTCTCCTATTGTTACACCTAAGAAATTAATATATGTCTTACATAATTCTATTTTCTTTTTACTAATTATTATTCTATATTTTACAAATAATCTAAACACAGTTTGTAGATGTCCTAGATGTTCTTGTATATTTTTACTAAATACTAGCATATCATCTACATAGACTAATATAAAGTTCTTAGAGTCTCCAAACATATCATTTATTTTTCTTTGAAATATGGGCGACGCTGTCTTTAAACCAAAAGGCATTGCTAACCATTCAAAATGTCCTTCTAGACAAGTGAATGATGTCCATTCGATACTTTTTGGGTGCATTTTTACTTGTCAATAGCCAGATTTACAATTGAATTTACTAAATAATTTTTTACCTTGTATCCTATTTATTACTTCATTTTTGTCTGGTAGTTTATAAGCATCTGTTCTAGTATTATCATTTAATCTTTTGTAATTTATCCCCCTTGGTTTCTTCCAAAATTTCTCTGTGTCTTCATTATTTGCTTCTATACCTGCTGTTTTTATAGTATATTCTGGGTTGATTATATCTAGTTTACACATGATTTTATTACAGCCCCAAGTGCATTAAGGACGAGTATGGAAAAATATTGGTAGAGAAGACCCTCATTAAACAGAGATGGCAGTCATACTTTCATAAACTATTGAATGAAGAAGGGGACAAAGAGATTGTGTTGGAAGATTTGGAACATACAGGGAGGCATCACGATTTTGGGTGTTGCAGGAGTATTACAGTCGAAGAGGTTAAGGGTGTTGTGCGTAGGATGTGCTAGGGAAGAGTGATCAGATCTGATGAGATTCCTAGGGAATTTTGGAAGAGCGGGAGCTCGGTAGGGTTGGAGTGGCTGACTAGGTTATTTAATGCCATCTTTAAGATGGTAATGATGCCCGAAGAATGGAGGTCGAGCATAATAATCCCTTTATACAAAAACAAGAGGGATATCTAGAGCTGCAACAACTATAGAGGTATCAAGCTTCTAAGCTATACTATGAAAATGAGGGAAAGAGTGGTGAAGATGAGGGTGAGGAGAGGCGTGTCTATTTCAGAGAACCAGTTTGTATTTATGACGATACACTCAACTACAGAAGCCATCTATCTTATGAGGAGACTAGTGGAGTAGTATAGGAAGAGGAAGAGGGACTTGCATATGGTATTCATCGACCTAGAAAAGGCTTACAATAAAGTTCCACGAGAGATACTATGGAGATGTTTGGAGGCTAAAGGTGTACATGTGGCATACATTAGGGTGATCAAGGACATGTATGAGGGTACCAAAACCAGGGTAAAGACAGTAGGAAGGAACTCAGAGCACTTACCAGTTGTGATGGGGTTGCATCAAGGATCAGCTCTTAGTCCATTTTTATTTGCCTTGGTGATGGATGGATTGAAGCGACAAATTCAAGATGAGGTGCTATGGTGTATGCTTTTCACGGACGACATAGTCCTGATCGATGAGAATCGTAACGGAGTTAACGCTAAGCTATAAGATTGGAGACATACCTTGGAGTCTAAAGGGTTTAAGCTGAGTAGGACCAAGATAGAGTACTTAGAGTGCAAGTTTAGTGACACCTCAGGGGGTTGGCATGTAAATTAGGCTTAGTGACCAGGCCATCCAAAAGAAAAGTAGTTTCGAGTACTTTGGATCTATCATGCAAGGCAGCGAGGACATTGATGATGATGTCACACATCATATTGGGGCATGGTGGATGAAATGGAGGCTCGCTTCCGGTGTGCTATGTGACAAGAAGGTTCCACCACAACTTAAGGGAAATTTATCCAAAGTGGTGGTTAGACCGACTATGTTATATAGGGCGGAGTGTTGGCCAGTTAAGGTCTCTCACATTCAAAATATGAAAGTTTCTGAGATGAGAATGTTGAGATGGATGTGTGGGTATATCAAGAGCGATAAGATTGAAAATGAGGCTATTTGGGATAAGGTAGGAATGCGACTGAGATGATTTAGGCATGTGAAGAGGAGAGACACAGATACCCCAGTGCGGAGGTGTGAGAGGTTGATCATGGATAGTTTCAGAAGAGGTAGGGGTAAGCCGAAGAAATATTGGAGAGAGGTGATTAGACATGACATAGGGCAGTTACAGCTTATCGAGGACATGACCTTAGATAGGAGAGTGTGGAGGACCTATATTAGGGTAGAAGGCTAGTTCATAGTCTCGTTATTCTTCCGTATTAGTAAGCGCATTAGCGTACTATAATTTCTTGTGCTCTGATTTCTATTATTATCTATTACTTTTTGTACTTTGATTACTCTATTTTCTCTGTGTCGCTTTTGTTATTTGCTTTCCCATATCGCTTTGAACTTCTTAGCCTTATCTGACCTCTTTTTATGCTTGTATTGAGACGATGATCTCTCAAAAATAACCGTCCTACCTTGGTAGGAGTAAGGTTTGCATACACTTTACCCTCTCACGACTCCACGTTGTGGGATTTCACTGGGTTATTGTTGTTGTTGTTGTATCTCCATTTTATCTAATATTGTTATTATGCTATCTAAATCGTTAGGATTTTTTATTATTCCTATTGTATTTATTCCTTTCTGAAAATTATAAAATTTAGTTTCTACATTTATTATGTGTAATCCTTTTCTATATCTTCTATGTATGATTGTTCTAAATAATTATTATATTCTTCATACAGGTTTTATGAAGAACAACTTCCTCCTTTATCACCACATTCTTCGCAATAAGGCATTGTACTCTTTTTAGTGGTTTTTATGTCTTTAATTTGAGATCACCCTTTTGTAGGAGGGTATATAGTATGTACTGGAGTATAAGTTGTATTTCTAGATAACATTATTCCATCTCTAGAAAATAAACAACTTCCATTATTTTGTATAAGAAAATGTAATATTACTGAATCTGTTTTGATGTCTAAGTCTTTTGCAAGTATTTTATACATATTGTATGTAGGTTTATAAAATTCGCTACATGTATTAATAAAACTTATTTAGGCTTTTACTATGTAATGATTATAGAAATTATAAGTTCCATGCATTTGTATTGCTGATATAGGTTCTTTAAATGTTTTTAATACTTTTGTTGGCAATATCTTTTTATTTTTAAGACAACTTGTACATCCTGTATCTACTAATGCTAGAGTTTCTATTTCTATGTCTTTAATCTTAATTCTAGCTAGTACTTTTACCGTTCCAAATTATTTGTCTTCGTTACACTTAAGGCTAGTACTATTTTCTACAACATTCATGAGTTCAGTTTCTATATTGTCTAGATGTATAGTTCCTTGTGTATAAGGTTCTTCTATTTTCTGTTTTCCTTTTTCTATGGCAATTAGTCTTTGTTCGAATTCATGTATTCTTGTTTCTAAAGTTAGTAATCGTAAATTAGTAATCGAGTCTTTTACTAGCATATGTTTTTGTTGCTTGTTTACTTTTATTTTTAATTTAGCTTTTATGCAAGTGATACAGGACTCCATGTAACATTTTTGACATTTGGCCCTGTTTGTTCTACTGGGATACCATTTACATATGGTACATTGATTACTATTTATTCCTTTATGTCTTTCAAAATTATTACTACATTCTTGTCCTATATTCATCATAGTGCTTAAATGTAAGTCTTCTAGATTTAACGTTCCTCTTTCTAATCCTATTTCATTTATAAGATTATCCTCTTCAGAATCGGAGGATTCTGATTGAGTTTTATTTGCTACTTCAATACTTACTATAGAATATATACTTTCTGTGTCTGACATACATATTCATCTACATTTAGTAAAGTTTCTTGCAGCTCTTCGACTAATTAAGAGTTTCTAGTTTTACTATTGTTTCTTTTAGAAAATGTATTAGCTAAGTGTTCTATACTACCACATGTATAACATTCTAATTTATTTTTGTAGTTTCTATCATTTTTATATTTTCTAACATGTCTATCTTTATTCAAGTACGGTTTTTTAGCTGAGAATGTTTTTAAGTAATACTTTTTACGTTTGTATGGCTTCTGATTATACGAAGATCTTTTTTTGTATTTTTTCTATTTACGTGGTTCTTTATCATAGCTTTGAGTTGTATAAATTACAGATTTATAGAAATTTATTTTATTTTGTTTGAGCTGTTTTTGTATTTGTATATTGTTACATTTTTCTTGTAATATTTCCATTACATGCTGTATTTTTTTGTCATATTGACCATAAAGTTGTAGGATTTTATTCTACACATTCCCTTTTGTACCATCTTTCTTTTATTTCTCCTCCTAAAGCTTCAGGTAATTTATGAAATAAATTTTTACCTAGTTCTTCATCAAAAGTATTGTCACTAACCGTGTAGTAATAAAAATAATCGTTAAGAAAGTCTTTTATATGCTTCCAGTTTGTAATGCTTAGTTGTTCTAGTTTTATAACAACATTTCTTTGTAAAACGACTAGGCCACTATTGACCAGCATTCCCTTGGTGAATTTTGGCTCCTCTTATTGACTATTTTGGGGGAAATTCTGACTAAAAATAGTGGATTTCTTGCTTCATGATTGTTTTGATTATTATAAATGAGACTACATCTTCTTCATTTTTGAGAAACAGATACACACAGACAGAGAGAAGGACATACACACAAAGAACAACACAAGAACACAAAACACAGAGAGTACAACAACAACAACAACCCAGTGAAATTCCACAACGTGGGGTCTGAGAGGGTAAAGTGTACACAGACCTAACTCCTACCAAGGTAGGACGGCTGTTTTCGAAAGACACTCGGATCAATAATAAAAAAAACAAAAAAAAAACACAGAGAGTAGTGAAAGAAAAAAATATATTTCTACTTTACATTTTTTTTACACCCAAAATGAAAACAAAAAAAAAAGAAAAGGTTTCTTACATACTTTAATATTCTGTTTCTAGTTCTTGGTATCGCTGTTCAGATTTTTATTTGCTTATTCCTTCAAACTGAAATATCCAGGTTAGTCCCAACTTTTCTTTACATGTATGAATCTATTATTTTTGAAATGTATTCTTATCTTTATTTGATTGCTTTGTTAAGGTAAAATTGTGTAATTATGGTATACATCTATATAATTAGTGTACTGCTTGTATTTTTTTTTTATGGTTTAGCAGGGTTTGAACTTTAAAGTTCAAGACACGAAGAGTTGCGAATGAAAGTTTAAGATGCCGTTATTTCATTTACATCTTTTGTATTATTTTATTCACTTACCTTTTATTTTAGTTTGTAATAATCTTGTAAACTATATTCTCTATAATTATAAATTAATTGGGAACTGCCTAAGGGGAAGAAAACTATGTGCTACTTGTATTTTTATTTTTACCTCAATTTATGTCTATGTGTTATAAGAGTTACTTGTTTGATCATAACCAACATATTTAGATTAATTTTAAATATGATTTTAAGTTCATTTCTATAGATATTTGTTTTGATTAAAATCAGCCTAAAATTAGTAAAACTAGTTCAATTTTAATATTGCCCATTGTAATATGTAGCCTAACTTTTATGCATTTATCCTTATCTAGTTAATAGAAAAGTCACCTTCGCATGTCTTTAAAACAAATGTTTAACGATTAGTTTATATTAGAATATATCTATAATTAGAAATCACGCCAATAGGATTTAATTATATTTTAGCATGTTAAAACTATATAGAAATCATGCCTATTTAATTCAATTATATTTTGATCATATTATGGTACAGAAATCATGTCCATAGGTTTTTCATATATTTTTTAGTATATCAATTCATATGGAAATCATTCCTATTATCTTCATAGATATTTTCAACATGTCATTACCTGGAAATTATGTTTCATAGTATTATTTAATATTCTTTTAGCGTGCTAAAATTATCTAAAAATCATGTCTATAGGATTTAATAATAATTTCAGAATGTCATTTAGATGTAAAAAATATGAGAATATTATTTTTTATGTGGGAATCATGCCTAATACTGGTGTTATTATTTATTATTTATAAAAATCATGCCTATAGGAATTGATAAATAATTTCTAACATGAAAGCATGCTGTTGGAGTATAAAAGTCGTGTATGTAGGCTTAAATTAATATTTTGGTACATCATATTAATAAAGATCATATTCATAAAATCCCTGAGCTTCAGCATGTTATTAATTAGAAACCATGTCCATAGAATTTTACTAAAATCTTCGATTAATAATTAAAGTTGTCCAGAGTGCTCTCATGATGTTATTTCTTATGTAGTAGTCATGCATATAAAGTTCAATAAGTTTTCAATATATTGTTTTTATTTAGAAAGCATGCCTAATCTTTTAATAAATTTTCAGCATATCATTTTATTTAGAAACCATGTACATAGTATTTTAATAAAATCTTTAATATGTCATTAACTAGATATCTTGTCCATAGGATTTTATAAATACTTTTAATTAATAGCTAAAATTGTTAACAATGCCTTTCTTTATCATAATTAATCTGGTCAATAAAAAATTGTCTTTGCATGTCTAGTAATTAAACTTTACCTGTATACTATCTTGACTTTGTATTCGCACACACTTAATATTTATTTTGGCCTTCACAACTTGTATGTGTTTTCAAGCATGTTAATTAATTAATTTAGAGGCATATTTGAGACTTTACGTGCTAAATGTCGTCTTACTTGTTTTGTTTGACGAGGTGTCTAATTAGGAAACCTATATTTCCTTTAGCTAGAATCTATCCAATTAGTAAATTCAATGCCTCTTGAATATTAAGTTGAGACGATAGGCACGCTTTAGAACGTTAGTTTTTATTTTTTTTAGATCGTTTTAGGATTATAATAACAAATGAACATAAGAGGGGTAAGGATAGTTAGACCCTTGGAAAATAATGAAAGTTGACCCGAGCAGAAAAAAAATGACAAAACTTTATATATTTTGTCTTCCGATTAATAAGTCGGCGCTGATCCGAAGAAGATAAGAATGTGGATATTTATTTTCTGTCAACTTTTAAATGTTTCATTTATATATATTTGGGGTAGTTTAATATTTTAAAAACTTAATGATTTTTAGGCATCACTAATTTTATTTGAAGTTTCACCCAAATTATATTTATTACGTATTCATATATCTACACTTATTCATTCTTTCATTTACTCCTTTTCTTTTATATCGCGTATATAAATAAAGTAAAGAATTCTAATACTCAACAGTCATTTTAGTTACGATAAATTTAAGTAAGCCTATTTATTCATATGATTTAAAACATACATCTATATTTCAATACATAAAATTTCCATACATTTCAAGTATATTTATTTATTATTTATTTTTTATCATACAATGAATATATTACTACTAAATTTGCTCTACTCATATTATTGACGTACGTACGGTATATCTTGTATTTTCCTCTTTATTTCTCGAATCAATGAATATTTTCTTATCGTCATTTTCTAAAGCAAATAAATAAATAAAATATCTCTAACTATGTTTGTAAAACTAAATTTAAGGACTATCTCTGGACAGGCTCTGAGGAATCCCTAAACCTTTCCCTCGAGTAACCAAAACCCTTACCTAGAATCTCACTAGTTTCGCAAATTAAAACAGAGTTTACATTTACATTTTTTAAAAATAAGTTCCCTAATATTTTTCTTAAAATTAGGTGGCAACTTTAAACATTTTTCAAAATCAGAAGCATAGCCATTTTATGTTGCGAACTATTTTGACCAGTTCGAAAATAGGGTGCGACAGTTATTGATAGCGAAGACACTAAGGAGACAGTACAATTTTACAAAATCAAATTCGAGCGAGTAGAACTCTCATAATTGATATGGGCGTGAAGGGTTGATTTTAGAATGTCATGTTTTAAGGGAATGTTGCAAAATAGGGGCTTGGGACACAAATCCCAAGTTTCTATCCCCGCGCAACCCGCCATGATGGGATTATTTCCACTATGGCGGGGTAAGTGACGCCATGGCGGGACAATCGCGAATTTAAACAAAAAAAGTCTCAAAATGTTATTTTTCTGCAATTCTCATTTTTATAGAGCAAAGAGACGAACTAGGGCTATTCCTTCCAGTTTTCCACCCATTGTTGCGCCAAAGGTAAGTTAAATACTTCCTTAATGTGTAATTTGATTCTTAGTACCTAGAATCCATGATAGATATCTTAGGGGAGGGTTCTTGGCCAAAATTTAATGGAGGGAAATAGCCCTAGATGGGTGATAGGATCATGAAAGTGGCCAAAATTTGGATTTTGATATAATTCGGGTATTGTAGGCCATTGTTTGTTGATTCATTATAATTGTTGATTGTTTTTAGACCAAGAACAAGCTGAGAGACTTCGAAAAGGGAAAGCCCAGCTCTTTAGAGTTCCCAAAGCTTGGTTTTGAGGTAGATGATGGTTTATTTCCTGTCTGTGTTATGTGTGCCTGTTAAACTGCAATTGAAAGTATTGCCTGCATGCATGAGAATAGGAAAATAGGTACTGGACTTAATAAAATGAATACTATGATCAATTACATCTAGTGAACCTGTTACTTGATTGTGTAAATGTGTGAACTATCATTTTGGATTGTGATTATGATTGTGACACATATATTGGATCGGGTGTCATGTTCCGACACATATATTGGATCAGATGTCACATTTTGACATATAAATTGAATCAGGTGTTACGTTCTAACACATATATTGAATCAATACCACGTCGATACAAACAAACAGTTTAAGTATGGGTCCCATGAGAGGACTATTGTAGTGTTGTATTGAGTTTGAGATTATGAACTGTATAATGCTTATGAACTAATAATTGGTAATGTGTTTCCTTATATGTCTGTCTTTACTATGTTGTAGTTACTTGTGCATGTTTCACTTACTGGGCTGGTTGCGTGATCCTACCAGTACACCGTTGTTTATGTGTACTGATACTGCACTTGCTCTTTTCTTGTTGAGTATAGGGCATCTTCAGGCGGCTGTTGACAGACCTCAGCTAGGAGACCAGTGATCATTCGAATCTAAGGGTGGGCCAGTTCTTTCAACCTTCCGTGGATTCTCCTAGTATCTTAGTCCAATCTTTTCGGACTTAGACATTTTAGACCTTATTTTACATTGTTGTTCCTTTGGGGTTGCATCCCCTTACTCTTAGACTTGTTACTCAGTAGTTTTGGTACAATGACTTTCAGTTTCTAGGAGATTGACTTTCACATGTTTGACTATTTTATGACTGTGTTGAATTTATTCTTGAGTTTATGGAAACTCATCTTAAAACTTATATAAAAACCGTTTCTACATCTTTTTATGCTTACCTATGTATTATGATGCTAGTTTGGAGTGTAATTTTGGTTCTCCCACCGAATAGGTAATGTGAGTGTCACTCACGATCCGATTTGGATCGTTACAGTATGTGTATACATAAGATGTGTGTGTCTCTCTCTTATATATAGAGAGATATTACTACTTATATAGAAGCCACAAAGGGAGCAGTTTAGGACCTCCTATTCAAACATGACTACTTAGGCAAATTGTGGACCCTAAATCGTGTCGTGTCACACATATACATGTATAGTAAGCTATGTGAACCTATTTGAATTCTATATTTTACATATGCTTCTTTGGGTTACTTTAATTGTCGTCCTTAAAAAATAAATGGTCTAAAATAATTATTATGGTAAAAAATTAAGATATAATTGAGTATATTTTTTTCATTTTCTCTTAATAATACTTATTCTTTGAAGTTATAAATATTGATTAATTCACATAGAAATTCTAAATAAAAAGCATATACACACATGCTTAATATTGTGATTGCTTAAACTAACTATAATTAAAGATTATAAATAAAAATATGATAATCAAAATAGATTAACCAGTTCATTTTTATTGTTTATCTCATTGAAGGACCTTGCAAGATCACAAAAAAAGACACTTAAGTTTCATATGAATTTCCATCAATGCAGTGTTTGGGAATCAACGAAGATTTAAAAGCTTCTTTGATATTTTCTATTATGAAAATTCATGTTAAAGTCCTAAAATTATTTCTTGTTATTTTTGTTAAAGACAATAATACAAGAAATAAATCTTTACAAATTCATATACACTATATAATAAACACTATAACTTTGATCTTGTTAAGCTTGGGCAGTGCCATAATATCCTAATAAGTATATAAATATGGGAAAATTATGTAAAATGGTCATTCGGCCATTTACATTACCAAAATTTTAGCCAAATTATTAAAATTGGTCAAAACTTTCTTCTTCTTCCTTTCTAGTTCGCCATTAATGGTTTCTAACCTCCTTTTTTTCTTCCTTCTCATTTTTTCATTAATGAAATATTTTTCTTCTTCCTTCCTCCTCCTGCTTCTTCTGCGTCATCTTCTTCTTCTTTTGCATCGTCTTCTTCTTCGTTGTTTCTTCTTTTTCTTTAAAATTTGACGTAATGCAAACGTGAATCGTTTAGAGCGAATTATATATTAAAAGACTCAAAACACTAAAAAGATTTCATATATAAAATTTGGGACTTTTTAAAGGTGATTTCGAGTTGATCAAGATTGAATAGTCAATATATACTTCATATATAGTCAATGTATACTTCATGTATAGTCAATGTATACTTCATGTATAGTTAAGCTATATTTAATTTTTTGAGTGTATCATAATTTATGATCAGTGTATAGTTCATATATATGTACGCTATATTGTATAGTCACCATATACTTTCTATGACTTTTGGCAAGCTATAGTGTATAGTCAGTGTATACTTCATATGACTTTTGACTATTTTTTTATGTAAATAAACATAGCTATATTTGTTGTAAACTAATTACTTTATTATATTTATATATATTTGAAACTATTTTCGGAAACAGCCATCCTACTTTGGTAGGAGTCAGGTCTGCGTACACTTTACCCTCCCCAGACCCCACGTGTAGGATTTCACTGGGTTGTTGTTGTTGTATATTTGAAACTATCCCTATACTAGTGTTAATACATTGTTATACATCTATATCTATATTATATTTAAAAAGAATGAAAGTCCTTATAAATGTTGATTAAACTTTTTATCTTCATTTAAAAAACTCAACAATTGACAAAATTAAAAAGAACATATAAACTTCAATCAAATTCATTTGTTGATTATATATTTTTGTTCAACTCAGTATTTTTTTTATTACTTAATTTGCAAAGCTAAGTAAATTTCTTCTTCAACCTTGAGTACTTTGCTTAGCAGTTGAGCTTGATATGTGACAGAAAGCTGCCTTTCCAATTTCATAAGCCTCGATCCGAAGTTAGTTGGTGATAATTTTTGTATTATCTACAACTAAGAAAAGAGAATTGAGAATTTCATTGAACAAGAAGCAGAGTTAGATTCTCTCATAATTGGAAATCACATTATTCTCTAATGCCTTGTGCAGTACATAATTGCCTCTATTTAAAGAGAACTTTCACCAACTCTCTTCTAACTAACTCACGTGACAAGCACATGTCTCTTCTAACAGAAACAACAACAACCCAGTGAAATTCCACAGTGTGGGGTATGAGGAGGGTAAAGTGTACGCAGACCTTACTCCTACCAAGGTAGGATGACTGTTTCCGAAAGATCATCGGCTCAATAAAAGCATAAAAGGAGGTTAGATAAGGCTAAGAAGTTCAAAGTTATATGGAAAAGGAAATAACGAGAGCGACACAGATAAAATATTCTAACAGAATGAACAACTTAAAATAGAAATAGCAACTTGACAGCTTGAAAATCTCTATACCTCAATACTCTCCTTCAAAGTGTAGGGTGGAAAATATCGAGCATACCAAGTTTGGTCAATAAAAAAATGTTGTTGAGTAGCACCTAGTCCCTTTGCAAGAAATCAGTTGCATAGCAATACAAAGATATTGAGTACTAATTAAGTTCAATTTCACTTTCTCTCAAATAAAGTGACAATTGATTTCTATGTATTTTGTAGGCTCGTGGAATACTGGATTCTCATCTATTTGAATAGCTGATTTACTATCTGTGAACACTAAGCTTGAATTGAAAATTGGATAATGCAATTATTTAAGCAACCCTGCCAATCAAACCAATTCTACAACAAGAGATGCTAGTCTTCTATATTTTGCCTTAACAAAACTTCTACTGACTGTTTGCTACTTTTTGGACTTCCAGAAAACCAAGAAATTTCCAAATTTTATCATGTAACCGGTGATTGATCGTCTTGTAATAGGACATGAGGCCCAGTCTGAGTTACAGTATCCAGTAAGCTCTGTAGAACCAGTCACCCTCTTGAGCAAAACTCCAAGTCTTGGGGATTTTTTGACATATCTCAAAATCCTCAGTGCTGCCTTCCAATGTGAAGCTTTAGGATGTTGCATGATCTGACTTAAAACTTGCACACTAAAATAAATGCCAGGTCTGGTAATTGTTAAGTACAATAATTTACTAATCAGCCTTTGATATGCTGTAGCATCTTCTACTTCTGGATCAGTAGAGCTACCAGTATGTTGATCAAACTCCATACTAGTAACTTGTGATTGAATTCTGAAGGAGTACTTATTGCTTTAGCGCCACTTACACCAGCTTCTGAAATAAGTTGCAGTGCACATTTCCTTTGATTAAGTAAGATCTCATCTTCGGATTTCAAAACTTTTATTCTAAAGAAATATCTGAGACGTACCCAGTCTTTCATTTTAAAGTTCTGATTCAATGTGGCTTTAGCTTGTTGAATCATGTGAAAATTATTTCCAGTGATCAAAAGATCATCTACATACACTAAAATCACTGCTAGATACTTTCCCTCCTTTCTAATGAACAAGGAATGATCATGAGCACTTTGAGAATGACCTGCTATCAACAAAGATTTAGTAAGCATGATATTCCATTGCCTAGATGCCTACTTTAGTCCATACAATGACTTCCTCAACTTGCACACCTTAGTCTCCCCTATCTTTGCAATCCAAGAGAAAGATCCATATAAATGTCTTCATGTAGATCACCTTGTAAAAATGCATTAATGACATCCATTTGAGACAAATCCCAGCCATGTGAAGCTGCTAGTCTAAGAATTAATCTGATTGTGACCATCTTAGAAACTAGGGAAAAAGTCTCATGATAATCAAGACCTTCCTTTTGAGTGTACCCTTTATAAATCAAGAAGGCTTTGTATATATCCACCTCACTATTTGACTTATTTAATCTTGTACACCCATTTTGAACTAGAAGCCTTCTCACCAGGAGGTAAATCTGAAATTGTCCAAGTGTTGTTATCTTCTAAAGCTTGAATTTTCTGCTACATGTCATCAATCCATAGTTTGTCCTGAGATGCCTCATGGAAAGATTGAGGCTCCACTGTTGTTGGAAAAGCATGTAAATAATTCTGACAACAAGTGGTCACATGATCATAGCAAACATGACTGATGATAGAGTGAGTGTAACGTCCCGATTTTTTTTAGCTAAGACCGAGCCATCCTTCATAGGGATATGGCGTTGTACCAAATGATTCATAATTTTGTGCATGTTTAAAGGTTCATTCTTTAGTGTGAGAATAGATTTGGAGATGGATTAAAGTCATAAGGATCCTCTAGCACAAAGTCGAGTTGAAAGCTTCCTTACCGATTGAGTTTTGGAAAAAGATTTTAGTTAGGTCAACTTCAAATGATCATATATCCTAAAATATACAGAATTAGATATCTCATGACCTATCAAATTAAATATCTTTGAGTTTTCTTCCCAACTCTACCAAGTTTGCCTCATTCCAAGTTCAGAGTAAAAAGTTATGCCCATTTTGGTGAAGCCCTGTCGAGCAGAGTGTTTGTACGGAGCCCTTTTATGGGTCTTAAACACTTTTACGACCCGTAGAGTCTTCCGAGAAGGTTTCCTACACTTTTTTTCTGCAACTTCTTGGACACTTTCTAGGGTTAATTTGGTCCTTTCTAAAGATTTTTAACCCTATTCTAAGTCATTTTTGGGTGTTTTGAAGGAATATATCATTCCACTAACTTGTTTTCCTCTCATAATCATCAATCCAAATAATCTAGTCTCAAGAAACTCTCTCAAAACTAACCTAGGGTTCCTCTTCTTCATCAAGAATCCTAAGTCTTTCAAATCAAAAATTCAAGAATCAAAGAGAAGCCCTTCACCCATGGTTTTCCCATGTTCTTCCTCTCTAAGAACTCCAGAAAAGGAGTTTCTTGTGACAACCCGAATTTTTTTTCGCAAAGACTCGAACATTTCTCCACGTGTGTGTAGACTCGAACCGAAGGACTAGTAATTTTATACATGAGTTAGGATTGATTCCTAAGTATTTGAAGTGTGTTATATGTGTTTAGGGGTCATAAGGAATCTCTAACACCAAGTCGAGTCCAAAGAACTCCAATCGATTAAGTTTTCGGATGAGTTAGTATAAGGTTCAACTTCAAACGAGAATATCTCCTAGGATATAACGAAATGGGTGGAACACGACCTACCAAATTAAAGGTATTCGAGTCTTCTTTCCAACGCCACTAAGATTGTAATTTTTGGAGTTCGGAGTCAAACATTATGACCATTTTACTACAGACTAGTACTGCAGGAATTTCAGGCTTGGACGAGATTTAGGCTTGGCGCTCCAGTGGCGCCCCACGCCACTATAGCGCCAGAAAACAGCCTCAGTAGTTTAAGACTTGGCGCGACGCGCCACTATTAGATGTGCAGGGTTTTAAGCCTATTTTGGCTTGGCGCTGCAGTGGCGCGACGTGCCACTATAGCGCCAGCAAGGTTTTTGCCCAATTTTTCAGATTTTTGAAGAGGGGCAACTTGGACTTTTCCCTAATTATATATACCCTATCCTTGAACGTTTTGGGACCATTTTTCAGCCCTCTCTCTCTCTAAAAAGCCCTAAAATTTTCCCTCTCTTCTTCTTCTTCTCCAAATCCTTCTCCAACAAAGATTGCCTTCAAGAGCTTCAAGGATTCAAGCCTTCCATTGAAGACCTAACATCAAGTTTCTTCAAAGTCTTCAAACAAGGTATGTAAGGCTAACCTAAAATATGGATTGAGTTCTTCCATATGCCCATAGATGTGTTGGTTAGGAGTTGTGAAAGAGTCGCACCTTCTAGAAAGGTTTTCTTGAAAGTTTTCCCTAAACTATGGAATGTTTTTAGATACAAATGGTTGATTGATGATTTTAATGACTTGAGTTACTAAATAGTTATTTTTCATATTATTAACTACAAATGTATCTTTGTATATAGGTTTATAGGTATTGACGATATTCTTGAGTTGAGTTTTGTTGAGAGTATGGGTTCATGTTTCATTCACATAAACCCAAGATGAGATTTCTTGTCATAAATGTCTTGAGGTTGAGATGGATAGTTGTGTGTATATATGTATTGATTGGAATGAAAAGAATGAATTGGTTAGTTAAGAATGTCCATTTGCTTCTATAAAATGAACATAGGACAAAAATAAGGATTTTGGAGTAGATGTTTGATGATTGATGTGATGATGATACTTGACAATGATGTGATAATAATATTTGATGATGATGTAAATGATAATATATGATGATGACGTGATGATGATGTTTTGATGACGATGTGAGTGATGACGTGAATGGTGCTTATTTAATATGTGTAGAATGATTGATGAAGAGGTATATTGATGAGGATGTTATGTGATGGAGCGGATTGGAGTCTAATGTGATTATGTGATATGTGATTTGCATAATCCGAGTTGATTGGAGTCTTATGAGTATTTTGAAAATAAAGGATCTTTTGAGAAGGAGTTTTAAATAAATGATTTGTGAGTATTTTTGCATAAACTATTTATACACTATTTTTGAGTTTAAGAAATGATTATTTTCATCTATGATTTAAAAAGAGTTTAAGCATGAGTTGAGTTTGAGGAGTCTTTTAATTATTTTGAACACGAGTATTTTGATTATAAATGAGTTGAGCATTTTACTTGTTAATATGTCTTATTGATCTCTTTAACCATGTGATTATGTTGCATAAGTCAATTTTCTTGAATGTGTTATTCCACTTGAATTGTTGGGCTAAATCCATAGAGTTGTGATGAGTCTTGAGGAGATGTCATAAATGCTTATTGAATTAGGCTTGATTGAGTTGATTTGAGGATGGAATTGACGAGTGGACAAGGTCCTAAATGAGACTTGCCATTATGACTTAATTGAGTTGAAATGAGAACAGAGTTGATGAGGTGGCAATGTTCCACATGAAACTAGTCGTGAGGGCTTGTTTGAGATGATTGGAGGGAGTTTTATGAGCATGGATTCATGGGAGGAGTATCGATCACCGAGGCAGGTGAGAGTACAGTCCATACTCGAACCCCAGAAACTACGCCGCCAATGTAGGTAGGGATGGAACCGTTAAAGTCGGATGCTTCCCGTGGGATCAAACCATTAAAGTCGGATGTTTCCCATTTTTTTTATTATCCTGAAATGATAGGACTTGACTAATCGATGGTACCCATGATTAGGGAGGCGTTCATGCCCTAGCAAGGTATGGACGGACGTGACAACGACGTCTGATTGTTGTACTATCACTGGCTCATAGGTGATGGTTGTCGGATAAGAGAAACTCCCATTTAGGCCTTGATACTGCTCCAAGTCATTCGAGTTGAGTGGTTTACGAGTTGGTCCTGTCTAAACTATTTCTTGTTAGACTTAGGGCATTTGAGTGAGTTGCTATATGCTTATGAGTTAGTCCTGTCTAAACTATTTCTTGTTAGACTTAGGACCCTTGAGTGAGTTGTTACATATTTATTGAGTTAAATCCTTTGAGTTGATTGTTGAGTTGAGGGTATATGATCGGGTTGGGTTAGATGAGTTGTGATTGGATTGTGCATGATTGGATGGATATATGATTCGATTGGATTAGATGAGATATGATTGACTTCGAGCTAACAGTATATGATCGAATTGGATTGAATAATTTGATTGAACTGTATTGTGTATGATTGGATTGGACTGTATGGTATATGATTGGTCTTTGTCTAAAAATATATTATTACTTTAGACTTATGACGCCTTGTTGAGTCTCTCTTATCTTTCTGATTTGAGATATTTGGACCGCTGCTATTCTTTCTTGAGGTATGTTTCATTCTGTCATATTATATACTCGTACATTCCACGTACTGACGTCCATTTGGACCTGCATCGTTTCATGATGCAGAGACAGGTTTAAGAGATCATCAATAGGAGCATCATTGGGGATCTATTTCACACTCAGCGTATTGGTGAGTCCTTCCTTATATTCGGAGGACACCGCTCATGTAATCTTGCGTCGAGTTAGCCTTTTTATTTTGAGTTGAGGTAGCCATGAACATGTCATTGGCACCAATTAGATAGTAATGATAGAGGCTTCATAGACTAGATAGTGAAGGGTCAATTGAGTATTTCTTTCCTTAAATTATTCTTTTCAAACTATTTTTAATGACAAATATTAGAGTTGATTTGTTGGCCCATGGCCTTTATTCTTTGAGTTAGATTGATGTTTTGAGTTGTCCACCGAATATTCTCTTTATTTTTTTATCTTCCGCTGATTGAATGAAGGAACGGATGTGTGACCAGGCTATGTGGTTCGCTTGGGAGCCAGAAATGGTTTCTGAGTGCCGGTTACGTCTAGGGTACCCTCCTGGGGCGTGACATTTCTTTTCTCGAGATCAAGGACCAAGATTTCAAGACCAAAGGTTTTCTCCAAGAAAGCTAGTGTTTTTCAAGTTCCGATAGTAATATCAATCTTCCAAGTATGTAAGGCTATTTATAGCATTGGATTGAGTTCGTCCACACACCCTATATCTAATTCTATCGATTGTTGAGAATGAGTTGAGTCTAACCTAGTTTCTTGAATTCCGAATGAGTTATTCTTCTTCTATTGAGTTTCATATAATTATCTATTGAGATTATTGTTGTTTTCTATCTCCACTTGATTGGAATCGTTGTTCATGGCTATTTTCCTGTGAACCCTAATTAATTTGATACTCATGATTTTTACATATATATTTTTAAGTAAAGATGATGGCTTTTATGTGTTGATGAAGAGAGTGATTTGAACTAATATTATATGTATGTATTTTATTGAGTCTAAACGAGTATGAGAGTCCAGCATTATTGATTGAAATTGAGAAAGAGTTTTGACGAGATGTGAATGATATTGAAAGCATATTTTACTGAAAAAACTTGACGATTTGAACATGATCATTGATTTTACATGAGTTTGAGTTTTCATATGAGTTGAGTCTAAGAAGTCTCTAAAATTATTATTACTTAAATATGAGTATTTTGAGTATAAATGATTGTTTGAGATAGAGTTTTGAGGAATCTGATTGAGTGTGAAAGCATGTTTTTAAATGAAAAAGCATGATGATTTGAGATGAGATTGAGTTTTGAAAAGGGTCCAATGAGACCAGATGAGATGATTTGAATATTTTACAAGATAGCTATGAGCATCATATATTTTGAGAGTAGTATTGAGCACCTGATTTTGGTAAGAGTATATATAACTCCAACCCAATAAACTACGTAGCCAGCGTAGGATGAAGGATTAAACCTCTTAAGTCCCAAAACAATGGACTTTGATTGATTGTAGATCCAATGATAGTGATTCGTCCCTTACCCTGGCAAAGTATTAGACGGGTGTGGCAACGACACTGCTTTGTTGTATATCACTCGCTCATATGGTGAAGTTGTGGGTTAGAGAAACTCCCTAATAATAATACAAAATGGATGATTTGGTTTGATTGAGATTGCATACAATTGAGTCAATTTGCAAAACTATGATGGAGTGGATTGAAAGACATTGCATATTTTTGAACTTGCATCTTTATTGAGTTGGGTTATTTTCAGAGTTGAGTCCCTTGAGTTGAGTTGAGTATCTTTGAGTAAGTTTTCTTTTAGCTATATTACATACTCATACATTCCATGTACTAATGCCATTTGGCCTGCATCATTTTATGATGCAGACATATGTATTAGAGATTCTCGACAGAAGTATCGTTGAAGATCCATTTCCTTCCTGATAGTGTTGAGACCTCCTTGCTTTCGGAGGAATCATAATTATTTCATTCATTGCTCATGAGTTGTTTCTTTTAAGGTAGTCGTGGACTTGTCTCGACACCTTCTTGATAGTTGATAGAGGCTTCATAGACATAGACTGAGTAGATTGGAGTTGATGTCCATTTTGAGTCTGTTTTTGCAAATACTATTATTTATGAGATTGAGTTGAATTTTATAATTGCTTACTTAAAAACGGTTCCTTTATTGAGTTGTTGAGCTGTTATCCCACTTGTGTGTCTTATTTTGTATATCTAATTCTTCCACTGAGTGATTGAATGAGTGATCAGACCAAGTGGTTCACTTGAGGCTAATAATGGTCTCCGAGTGCCGGCCACACTTAGGGTACCCTCTCGGGGTGTGACAGTGAGGATGAGATTTCTTAGGCACAATATAATCCTTGATCCATACAGAAGGTTTGTTGGTTCTACTAGTCTCTCTTGGACCAACATTGTCCTGTTGGAACTCATTTGGATGGATTGGATCATCTACAAGTACCGGTTCCTCTTCTTCATTCACTATCACATGAGACACTTCTAAGTCACCATCATGAACTGAACTTGGGACATGTAGAATAGGTTCATGAGTTGTGGAATATGAAAGATGATTCATGTCTCTTAGTTGTGACACTGGTTGAATTACAGATAAATCCTGGTCATGTATATCTACATCATTTATAAAAAGTGAGAGCCAAGGGTAAGACCCTTCATGTGATTGCATAATCTTGAAAAGAAACACCTCTTCTCTGAAAACTACATCTCGAATGATGAGCACATTTTTGTTGTCCAAATCATACAACCTATACCCTTTTTGTGTGGCAGAAAATTCCAATAATACAACTCTCTTTGCTCTAGCCTCAAACTTGTCACCTCTTGGTAATGCACTGGCAAAACATAAGCAGCCAAAAACCTTTTTGTGCTCCAATCTAGGATACTTTCCAAACAACATCTCATAAGGAGATTGTCCATCCAACACCGCAGTAGGCAGCCTGTTAATAAGATAGACTATTGTTTGTACACAATCACCCCACAATCTACTATGAATATGAGATTGCAGTTTTAATGCTCTTCATATTTCTAGAATATGTCTGTTTTATTTCAACAACATCATTTTGTTGTGGTGTGTAGGGACAACTACTTTGATGCACAATGCCTAAAAATGACATTAAATCATTCACTTGACTATTCAAAAACCCAGTACCATTATCAGATCTCAAAACTTTTATTGTACAATCAAGCTGATTACAAATCATAAAAATGAAACTTTTCAATACAACTACTACTTCGTTTTTTAGACTGCAATAAGGAGATCCATGTGAACCTCATGTAATCATCAACTACAGTCATGAGATAGCGCTTTCTATCATAAGTGGGATGCTTGTGAGTTCCCAAAACATCCAAATGTACAAGTTGAAATAAACTAGTGGATTTAGTGATACTAGAAGCAATTTGAGTCTACATTGTTTGGCAAAAGGACAAATCATACAATCTTTTTGCACTGTTTCATCTACATTATTCTTCAAAATAGAAATATGCTTCATCACTTCCATAGAAGGATGTCCCAATCTAAGGTGCCACAATCTCAATTCTGATAACTTCTTGTCTTTAACAACTGTTCCAACCACTGGTATTACTTCTTGCTTTAGAATGTAAGGACCTTCTTCTTCCTTATCAATCCCAATCACCTCTCCGGTAAAGAGAGCCTGCAGTACACATAAGTCGGGATAAAAGGACATCATACAATTCAGATCCATAGTCAGTTTAAAAATCAATAATAAATTGAATATGAAGTCTGGTACATGAAAAAAAAATCAGCTTGCAACTCCCCAAATTCACTGCATTTCCAATATGTTCTATGTGAATTTTATTTTCTGTTGGCACTTGTACTTAATTAAGATGTGAACTGCTAATTGGTTACATTCATTCAGAATTTTTTCACAATATGTTATGTGGTGTGTGGCTTTAGATTCAATGATCCACTTAACTTCATCACCACTAACAATATCATTTAAAACATGAATACCTACTGCAACATAGCCTTACAACTTTCTATAGGTGGAAGAACCATCATATTGAGCACCTGATCATATTGTTCTTTTGTGAAGTAGCCTCCTGGAAAATGAAACTGAGATCCCGACTCTTGAATTCTTCCTGAATTAGGTGAATCAGTTGTTGAGATGTTAGCATGAGGCATGCTACCTTCATTTGTGGACATTTTCCTCTTACTTTTGAAATCAGCAGGAAAACTGCAATCCTGTAGCAATTCTCTTTCGTATGGCCTTTGTATTCACAGCATTCAGATCACACCGAATTTCCTCCCTTGTGAACTTTGATCTTGAACCTTCCTACTTGGAATTTTGAGTCCGATTCTGGAAATTGTGTGTCTGATTGTTGTATCTTGGATTCCTTCCATCTAACATTGTCAAAGGCTCCTTTCCTCCTTCCACCAGACCGAGCTTCCTCTGAATTTCCTCTTGAATTGCCATTGCATATGCCTGATTCACACTTGGAACGGTTGAGCCAAGCAAAATAGAACTCCTCACTTGTGCATAATTTTCATTCAACCCGACCAAAAATTGCAATAGCCTATGTTGTTTAACATGTTCAACATGAGAGCTTGACTCCACACAGTCACACTAGGGAGAAGGTACCGATACATCCATTTCATCCCATAGGTCTCTCATTTTGGAGTAGTATGTTGTTAAAATATTTGTTCTTTGATTCATCACACTAATCTACTTCCACAGATGAAAAATCCTAGTCAGATTTGATTTATCAAATCTCTCCTTGAAATCACTCCAGATCTTCTTTGAGCTCGATGCATACACGATGCTAGTTATTAATTTTGGTGCTACTGCTGCATTAATCCATGATAATACAACTACATCACATCTCTCCTATTTAATTGCCAAATCTCCCTTGTACGAGCTCTTAGCACATGTGCCGCCAACAAATCCCAATTTGTTTTTGACTAGTAGTGCTAGAGCATCGATCTGCTCCACACTCCATAATTCTCTGGACCTGTGAGCTTTATAGGAATCAAGGCAACACCATGAGTATCAGATGCTTGTAAGTGAAGAGCATGATTGTGATCTGTTTGCGGATCAACTTTTGCTTTTGCTCTTTAATTGTCCACCATTGTTGAAGCTTCAATGATCTATCAATGACATTTTCAACCTACTACTGACTCTCGATCATAACACACTGCTCTGATACCATGATAATTTTTGTACTATCTACAACTAAGAAAAGAGAATTGAGAATTTCATCGAACAAGAAGCAGAGTTACATTCTGTCAGAATTGTAAATCACATTATTCTCTAATGCTTTGTGCAGTACATAATTGCCTCTATTTAAAGAGAACTTTCACCAAACTCTCTTCTAACTAAGTCACGTGACAATCACATGTCTCTTCTAACAGAAATAACAACTTGAAACAGAAATAACAACTTGACAACTTGGCAAACCCTATAACTCAATAGTTGGAGTCTATTATGAATCATCACTTTACATTTCGCTCCATTTAGACTCGTCTCATTCCAACAACAACAACAACAACAACAACCCAGTGAAATCCCACAACGTGAGGTCTGGGGAGGGTAAAGTGTACGCAGACCTTACTCCTACCAAGGTAGGACGGCTGTTTCCGAGAGACAATAAATTAGGTTCTGTAATTTTTAAAAGTTGTTCATACTTTCTACTTCAAAGCAACAATTTGAAGAAATACAACCACTCCCAGACAATAACCAGATGGACCTAAGAAATGAACTTCTTGATCACACATTTTTCTTATAGTACCCCAAGTTCCTGAGAGATCAGTACAAAGGTTAAAGAGAAGACCAGGCAAACAATAAGATAGACATACAATGACTATTTTCAATACTACTCCCCCGCCGTTTCAATTTATTTGTCCTACTTTTCTTTTTAGTCCATTAAAAAAGAACATCTCTTTCCTTTTTTTGGCAACTTGTTAATTCTAAACTTTCCACATGACATGTTTAAGATTCAAAAGTCTTCTTTAGTTTAGGATCACAAGATTCAAGAGTCTTCTTGACTTTCTTAAACTACATGCCTAGTCAAAACCAGACAAACAAATTGAAACGGAGGGAGTATCAACAATTAATGTTATCTTACTATCTTATTGTTTTCGTATTCATGATGAAATTGAAGAAACAGGTACCTTTTCATGCTAGACTAGTATCCAATCCTTGGTGTGCGGTGCCCCTCGTGGCGCACACTGTTTTGGCTTCCGAATACATTTCTGAACAGATAGCAGCAGGTACAACAATATATTCTTCTTTAAAAATCTTCAAATGCACCTTTCAAGATGCATAGATTTTTGGCTGATCAGATGCTACACTAGTTTCTCTTTCAGATCTAAGGGATAGCTGGGATCAAAAACAAAAAGACGATTGGAATTAGTTGGCTGGAAGACATAACAGTAAGTTGAACATAAAGCTATATAATGCATTCAATCCATGGTTTAGATCATATATCGACAGTTAAAAGCAATCCGATATTACTAAACTTTCATGTTGAAGCACATACTTTATTAAACAGTTCTACTGGCGGATGCATTGGAACCCTTGAATCGTCTGTAGAATTACAATCCTGCGGAAGTTAGGACACAAGAACCTCATGTAACACAGCAGAGAAAGAAAATATATTTGATGGAAGATCTATAAAATTACACAAAGTGATAGTGCATTACCATTGAGGTTGTACTTCTTTCTCTAATATTTTCACATATTCTGGTATCTTCACTACTAGGGAAGATCTGTATAAAGACATGATATTGTTTCACAATTAGCATATATCATAAACTCTAAAAGAAAATACAAAAGACGGTTCACATGGTTAGATTGATGGTACCTTATTGTATCTTAAAGCTTTTGATTTGATCGATGTTACAGAATTCCCCTGCTTCACAGCATTCTGATTGTTTGGTCTGAGAAAACAATGCAAACCATGTAAGGAGAAAGAACTGCAACATAGGGAATAATACTTTAGAGCCCTGGAGGATCAACTTTGAAGAGATGATGTGAGCCTTCAGAATAGTTAGTCCAGTTTAATTGGTAAAAAATACAAACAACTTATAAGCTAAATTCTTCACATTCAAATATTGGATGAGGTCAGAAACCTATCAATCCAACCTTTTAAAAGCCACAGAAGTGCTATGTGTCGCAGACTCAGCGTTTTGGCTGTTTGACAACTGCAATAACCCAACATAGAGATATTAGCTTCTATCAAATTATATAGCTTTCAGAATTCATCACTTGGTTGTTGATTTCGAAATATTTCCTTAAAACCCTCTACATGTACAGGCAAATCTGTACGTGCGGAACTGAATGAGACTAGCTAATAGTTGTAGAGTAAAAAAAATTTATATAGCATTTAAAATTTCTGTTTCAAAATTTGCTATACTATATAAGAATGCTGTGGAAGGACAGTTATACAAGTCCTTTCCAACTACACCAAGCAACAGTGACCTACATTAGCAGATGAATTTCTCGAGGCCCTTTCCGTAGTCTTCAACTTAAAAACCTAAAAACATTAAGAAGCAGATTGAGATTGGGAAGTAATGCAAATTCCTCATTGATTTAGCAGTAATGAGGAGAATTGCAGTGGAGAATAGAGCTATGTCTAATTACATGAAACTCTGTAGATCTCAATGCGGTCTTCGGATGAGGAGGTAATACAGGAGCTTTGAGAATCTAGAGAAAGCACAAAGAACAAGTCTCAGGTTAAAGATTTGAGTAAATTATATGCTAATGTTGCTTAAATAATTTTATAGAGTTCAGGAAGAGAGCATTATTTCAAACTACCAACTTTTGTGTTCAAGGGTTGTACTTTCGAAAGTTGGCCTTTAGCTTTTGCATTGTCACTTGACTCTGAGTCATTCTTGGACCTGATACTTTTAGTAACAAACCAAAAGTTGATTATTCAACTGTCAATATAGGAATAAACAAATCAAGAAATCTATCAAATTTAAGTTTGTGAAACAATCTGAGAATCTATGGAACCAAAATCCTTAAAGATTGAGTAAAGTAGCCGAGACAATTAACTTATAAACCTCTTTGGATGCACTTTTATACCCTATGTGGGACACTATACTTCTCAACTACATACCTTCGTCTTAGCGCCCTCTGCATGGTTTCCAGTTGAGGATCTCTAGGAACAGTGACCTTAAATTAGAGCGTGTCAAGTTAGATAAACTTGAAACCAGAATAAAATATGCTATAAAAAGCAAAGGAAGATTCATAAGGTGTTAAGTATAATAACTTTCAATAATGTGAAATAATGACTTTAATCATTCACGTTATACTATTTTTTGGATATGTTGTGGAATAGAAAACATTACATATATTAGAAATGATAAGATTTTCTACTGTTAGCGAAAGCAGACCAACACAAACTGTTGAATTTTGTCACAAGCATAAATGTGAAGAAAATAAATATACAACTCCCTCATTCTGACTGCCTAACACCTTCACCGGGCTTGACCATTTACACCAGATAAAAAAGTAACTCAACTAAACCACCATCAGATTCTGAAAATGTAACAAGTTCTTACATTATAGTTGTATATGTTATTTCATGTTTTAACAAAAGGGAAGTCCACGCTGCAGCTATACTTTTTTTTTTTTTGAGATTTCAAATTAATAGTTATAGCTCAAGAAACTGTGTCTCAGCAACTTTTTTCTTCTCATAAATATGTCATAGAACCTTACTTTAGTCAGTTAAGAAGAAATGTGAAGATAGTGTACATCCAAGGAGTTTCAAGCTTTGAGCTGCATTGGTATCTGAACATAACTACATCTGACTGGGACTTTCCTCAAGTAGACCAAGTGCAAGTGAACCAACTAATGTAGTTCCTTGGAAATACCTTTTCAAGTCATCAGATCAGAATTCTTAAGGAATTGCCACAACGATCTAGCTAACAAAGGAAGTACGACGTAAAAGGTTCCAATCTAAACTCTGAATAGACAGGAAAAAAATATTAATCCTATGGACGGAGTTAAGGCAGACGGAACATAAAATTGACAGAGAATTCAGTACATAGACTAAATCAGAATTCTTTCCCTTCTTTTTTAGGATAGCATTAGAATCCACAGAGCAGTTTCAAGCACAATTTAACAGAAATAGTATCAACAAGAAGTAACTAAATGCACACACCTTACGCAGATAACCACTCTCTAGCTTTTGTCTTTTAGTAGCTGCATTATAAGATCCTGAAGAATTCCATGAGCTTCTCTCATCAGCCTTGCTTGGTGGTTTCTGGGACCTAACAATTGAACAATGAGAAATATAGCAAAAAACTAAATACAAGTGGATTGATTCAAGCTAAATATGGTTTTAGCAATAACCTACAAGTGAATAGGACTAAGAAATTGAACAAACTGGAACTGCACAAAAAACATACACAAGACTGAAGAGGAATTTCCAAGTAATTTTCTGCTTGATGTTTTTGATTGAAGTAGTTAGAGACCAGAAATCATTTGGCAAGAATGATTGGTAGAAAAAACTTTAAAAAGTCACTTACGCAACATATCACCCTTGAAATGAATAAAAACTTTCAAAAGAAGTTAGAATATCTTTTGACATACCTTAGTTTAGCCAAATGACTAGCAGTGGGGTTCATTAAAGTTGAATATCTAACTTTGAAAGATCTGGTCTCTGAGTTTATCTTAGCTTTAGGACTTTCATGAGCCATTCGACCAATGGATAATGTTTCTGAAGGTGTAGAAACAATACAAGTTTAAGTTACACGCCATTAACAAAATAAATGGAAACCTGAAAAAACTTAGCAAACATATGATTAGAAATTCATTCCCAAGGAGTGTTGCTAGTAACCTAACCTTCAGTTTTCGGTTTATAGGGTGAAACAGCAGAACTGGTGTGAATATTTGGGGAGTTGCTGCTTGCTTTTGCTGTTTGCTCTTCTCGTAACCTGGAGTGACCCCGTGAACATTCTTCTGCTGCGGTGTCTTTCACCAGATTTAACTTTACGATGAGTGCTAAGAAGTTCCAAAAGCAACAGAGAAGAAAAAAGAAACAGTGAGGACAGTTATAAAACAGTACCACCAAACAAAAACTCCACGTAGCGCATCAAGAAAGAAACCGGTTAAAGGGAAGAGCATGACCGAATAAAAAATGCTCGAATACTGAAACAACAATAAGTTAAAGAATGAAAGATGCTTATTGCTTTAGAAAAGAACAAGTATTCCCTCTCTAATATAACCTCTAAGATTTAGCAGGTATAAGGGAAGCAATAACAACAACATACCCCGTGCATCCCACAAGTGGTGTCTGGATAGGGTACACTGGCCTTACCTTACCTTTATGGAGTAGATAGGTTGTTTCCTAACTATAAGGAAGCAAAGGTAGTGAATTTAAGTCTCCTGCCACTCAGAAATAAAATCAATTTGACCATAAAAAACAACAGCGAAGAGTCCCCTCTTTAATTATTTAACCTTTCGATGTAGTAGTGTTCACAAAAATTCGAGAGCAAGCTGTTAGGTGAGACGATTTACACAATTCAGCAGAGTTGTAACTTATTGTGTTTCCTTAGAAGATCATTTTCGAAAACTTCAATATAACCATGAAATGTTCAATATGAGCATTCTCATCCAGTAACCAAGTATTTTTTTTAAAAAGAAGCATTTTGATTATCCATAACACAAGATCTTAATGAATTGACCTTCTTCAACTTAAATGACCATAAAGTATTGAAAGAATCATATGCATCTTCTTTTTTTTTTTTTTTCAAATTAAAACCTGAAAGGACAATAGCATGATGATCATCATCAAACTATACATTCTTTTTCATTTGTTTATCTCGTGGATGAAGTAGAAGAATATAATATAGGCAAGTCGGACGCAAAATAATGAACCATGGAAAAAATGAAATTGGCTTGTGTATGTCTTACGAGAAGGCGGATAGTTGCCTGCAGTTTCAAACCAACGTTGGGCTTGTGCAGCCTGAAAAGGTGACTCCGGGGTAGAGAAATCATAGAAACACGCCGCGTCATACTCGTATTCCCAGTCAATTTCTTGCAATTCATCCAAACATTCAACACTAAAATCCTCCATTTCTCCTTCCATCCCCTGTTTTCTCAAAATGAGCAGAAATTCATACGAAATAATGATATGTCCTCATTTCCTTGAAAATGTGTATATATTTGAAAGTGACCTTTCACGGAGGAAGGTGAAAGTTTAATTGTAGCGCGAAAGCTTAGGACAATACCGGACATTTCAATATTTGGAATTACTAAACCGCTAGAATTTTTTATTTTTTGTTGCCACAATTTTAACAATTAAAAAAATTACACTCTCTCTTTGTCTGACACCTGCCCGGTGCTGGAAGGTCGGAAGGAAAAGTGTTATAAGCTTTGAATGGAAGCCCGATAAACGGCGGCAGTAACTCAAATGACATACTTTTTTTTTAATCTATTTTAAAAAATGATAAAAAAAATTGGCAGCACTTTAATTTTAGCTTTTCATGTGACATATTTAAGACCACAAAATTAAAAAACATTTTAGTATATTTGATGTAACTTTAATTTAGAACAATAAAATTGAAAATTTCATGCCAAATCAAATCAGGATATTCTTTTTAGCAGGAAGTATATAATATTCTCAAAAGAGGAAATTGATCTAGAATATATGCATTTCTTATCAAGTTTATTAGGAGTACTAATATTTATCTCATCTGTTTCAATTTGTCTATACTATTCCGGCTTGACACAAAATTTAACAAAAACAAACGAGATTTTTGAATTTTGTGGTATATAAAATGTATCAAAATATTCTTTGATCTTATGATCTTAACGTAAAAAATTAGAATTAAAGAGTTTACAACGAACTATATAAAGAAAATTAAACACAAATAAATTGAAATGAAGAAAATATTTTTTTTCCAATTACCTAGATTGTTACAATTCCTTTTGCTCTTTTCTCTTGTTGGATGTTGATTTGGCTGATTTAAATAAAATCGGATTAGATTTATTTACTTTCAGAATAGAAATTGAGATAGTAAAAAATTATAACAGATATTTATTATATATTTATAATGCTCTTCATATCAAAGTGCGATTCAATTAATTTAACTTTTGAGAAGCGAAAATAATAAGTAGTAGTTTTAACAAAATTGCACTCCTCTCCACTCTCTAATTCACTTGGTTCAACATTTTATATAAAACGGAAAAAAATCTCTAACGTGTAACAAGCAAAAGAAGAAAGTTGATCAATGTCGATCTTTATCATTAATTTTTTGAAATTATTGTCAAGATCAGAGCTAAAATAGTCCACTTCCTCAGCTTTTGTGATTTAGTAATTATATTCCTGATCAGTATAAGTATTTGTGATTTATATTCTGCAAGATTAAAAAATCCCAAACATGACTTTCAATACTACGTGTTACCAACTAATCAATATATTTATTATTATTTACTCAAAGTGAAATAAGAAAAGCAATTTATGCAATAATTATATAGGGCATTTAGATGTGCTGTTGGACTAGATAAACGGAACAGATAAGCAATGGATGGAAAAAAAAAAGGACAAAAATAAGAGTTCTACAAAAACAGTCAGATCAGACTTTTCCTAATCTTTTTGTATTTGGAATCAGAAATAGACACAATAATTCCACAATTTTTTATCACCTAGAGCAGTGATTGTATAGTAATATAGATATTGAAATCAAAAATTTTGATATCCCAATTTTTAATATTATATTATTTAATGCATTTTGATTTTTCTTAATATTTGACATTTATAAAAATAAGATTGACATACTGAGTAACAAATCAAAGTATATAATTATATATATTTTTATAACATTGATAAATTTATATACTTGTATTATTACAAAAATTTATTTAGCTGTTGGAACTTTGATTACTCTATTTTAATTGAAATGTCTTTTTTGTGTAATTAATTAATGAAGAGAATTGTTTGTACTTTCTCTTACATATTTCTACATGTTTAAGTGTTAGTATGATAATACTGAGATATTTCTTCAAAATTCAAAGTCATAATTATTTATTATATAATTATATGTAAGTCGAAGTCGAACAATTTATGATTATCAATTTATTATATCGCAAAATATCAAAATTAAATTTCGAAATATCGAACCATACCGAATTATTTTGATATGATAATGATATAATACTTTAAAATTGAAATTACCAAATCGATGTTTCTATACAGTCTTGTACCATAACATGCGCACCCTAGCCTAGAGGCTAGAACTGTTAGTATATCTGGGTTCAAACCAATAAATCAGAAAATCACGTTAGGATGGAAAAAACGAAAAAACTAGAAACTTTAAAAATATTTGAGGCCACAATATCGTACGTACTTAAGAATTTAATCCCCTCTTGTGTCTGAGGTGCTGGACTACTTTATCCTTAGATAAAATGAATATACATGTGGTATGATTAGTGGTACCTCAAATGCCTACGACCTCGTACTTTAATGCTTGTAGCTTGTAGAAAAATCTGCGACTTTGATCTACGGACTCTCTTTGACTGGCCTCTTTTTTAAATTATGAGATCCCTATTTATAGTTGTTGGATGAAAAAGTTGTGATAAGGACAAACTTTTTTCAATCAATCAGATTGAAATGACATGACAATATATGATCAGTCAAAATATATCATTTGTACACATAACATATTTGCATTGGCCTTTTATCTGACTAGACATGCTACATCATTTTGACATGTAACGTGATTGTCACGCCCCGGGAGGGTACCCTAGGCGTGGTCGGCACTCGAAGGCCATTTATGACCTCCGAGCTAACCACCTGGTCCAGTCACACATTCATTCAAACACATTCTCTTAGCGGAAAAACTTAATTAATAAAATACTGTTCATATATGGGGGCCAAAGGCCAAACATTTTCAACCCAACAAAACCATATAATAAGACTCCTCAAAATAACCATTCAAACTCCCCACACTCCAGTCTATGAAACCTCTATCAAAGTCTAAGAGGTGCCAATGACAAGTCTATGGCTACCAATAATCAAAATAAAGGGAACGACACCACACTATACAAGAAAGCTCAACATCCTTTGGAAACTAGGAGGACTCACCAACTATCTGAGAGTGTATGTGGATCTTCAACAGAGCGCCGGTTGATGATCTCTAGTACCTGTCTCTGCATCATGAAACGATTCAGGCCAACTGGCGTCAGTACATGGAATATACGAGTATGTAAAATGGCCGAATACAACGAACATCTAGGAAGAATCAATCAACTCAGAATCTCAACTCATATACATATATATACAGGACAACTCACTCAAATGTCCTAAGTCTAAACAAGAATATGATTTAGACGGGACCAATCACATGTCATTCAACTCAGTCTGACTCAGAGTACTATCAAGACCTATTTGGGAGTTTCTCTTAACCGACAACCATCACTTATGAGCCAATGAAAGTACAACAAACCGACATTGTTGCCGCGTCCGTTCATACTTTGCCAGAGTATGAACGAATCAACTAATCATGGATCCAATCCAACTAAGTCCTATAATGTCAGGACAAACCTATCGGGAAAGCATCTGACTTAACGGTTCAATCCCCCCTACGTTTGGCAACACAGGTATTGGGTTCGAGTATGGACTATACTCTTGCCTAATTCGGTGCTCGATACTCCTCCCAAGACTCAATGCTCATAAAACTCCATCCAATCAACTCAATCAACTCATATCGACAAGTCTCATTACAACCTTGTTAACTCATAAACTCTATCACAATCAAATCTCTTCCAATCGTACTATCCGATCAATCTCAATTATCTCTTCAAAAGAAATTTAAATGCACATTTGTAGCAACATATAGATATAATCAATCATTACCTCCATCCATTTGAGAAATCTTTGTGACTCATCACAACTTTAAGACTTTAAATCGATATTTTAAAATTGACAATATTTTTAGGAAAATAACATCCTTTATCACAATCTAAATAATTAAAAGGTCAATAAAACATATTTAACAACTCATCTTTATCAACTCATACTCACATAAAGGCCCATTTTAAGAACTTTTTAGCTCAACAACATCAACACATATAGAGTCAAATAAATAGGGGACAAAGCTCATACAAACATAACCATACCAAGAAAACTCCATTTTTCATGAACATCTAACCTCAAAGCAAGAGTAGGGCACATGGGTGGACTTAACCCATGTTTTGGATAGCCTTACATACCTTAGTGAAGACTTGAAGAAAACCTTATGGTTGGGTATTCAATGGAGAACTCAAACCTTGAAGCTCTTGAAACTCTTCTTGTTGGAGAAGGATTTGGAAAGGAAGAAGAAGAGAGAGAGAGAGAGAGAGGTTTCTAGGGCTTTTAGAGAGAGAGTGGGGGCTGAAGAAATGGTCCAAAAATGTTCAAGGCTTGTGAATATATAATTTGGGACAATTCCCAATTTACCCTTCCTCTAAAATTCTAAAAAATAGGCCAAAACGCCTTTGGTGCGATAGTGGCGCGTCGCGCCCTTATAGCGCCAAGGCCAAAGGTTCTGGGTTCTGGAATTTTGGCTTGAAAAAACCTGTACACCTCGCAGTGGCGCGCCGCGCCAGGGACCAAACTACTGAGGCATGTTCCTGGCGCGATAGTGGCGCGTCGCGCCTCTGCGGTGCCAAGCCCAAATTTCCAGTAGTTGAACCCCAGGCCTGAAATTCCTGCTGTGCTAGTTCATCTTAGGATTGTCATATCTTTCGACTCCGAACTCCAAAATTTACATTCTTGGTGGTGTTGAAAAGAAGACTTGACGATCATTAATTTAATAGGTTGTGGGCCACCCAGATCGTCATATATCAAAAGATAGGGTCGTTAGAAGTCAACCCCTCATGCAAACTCCTCCTCAAACTTAGCCACGACGAATCGTTTTGGTCTTAGCTCGGCCCTAGGGGTCCTCCGTGACCCCACATCACCTCCAACACTCCTCAATTACTCGGGGACTCATCTTAACTCAAAAACACACTTCTAAATAATTGGGTTTGACCCGGCATGATACAAAAAGGGTCCGAATCCTAGGGAAGAATTTTGAGGGGCGTTACATTATCTCCCCCTTGGTATCATTCGTCCCCGAATGACGAGCAACTAAGAATAGACTCGAGGTACCAATCACAATCAAAATTTCAGTCAATCAATCAATCAAATTCTCAATCAATTATCAATCAAGACTCAAAATGCACAAAAGAATTCAAATAAAGGAAATCAGCATTACCTTCAACATTCTCGTCGGTAGGCACGAATAGATGTGGATATTTAGATCTCATGGTTTCCTCCACTTCCCATGTGGCTTCCTCAACAAATTGGTTCCTCCATAGGACCTTGACTGAGGCGACCTCTTTGTTCCTCAACTTGCGAATTTGGCGATCGAGAATTTAGACCGGAACCTCTTCATAAGACAAGCTATTCTTAATTCCAACGCTATCAATGGGGACTACCAACGAGGGATCGCCCAAGTACTTCTTCAATATCGAAACGTGGAATACCGGATGAATAGAAGCTAACTCCGAGGGTAACTCCAACTCATAAACAACACTTCCAATCCGCCTCAAAATTTGGTAAGGACCAATATATCGGGGACTAAGTTTCCCCTTCCTTCCAAACCTCATGACACCCTTCATGGGTGAAACTTTCAAATACACCCAATCATCTACCTCGAACTCTAAGTCTCTCTTCCTCACGTCGGTGTAAGATTTTTGGCGGCTTTGGGCTGTCTTTAGCCTATCTTAAATAATTCTCACTTTTTCCATGGCTTGGTGAACAAGGTCAGGCCCAATCAACTCGGCTTTACCAACGTCAAACCACCCAATAGGAGATCTACACCTCCTCCTATACAAAGCTTCATAAGGAGCCATTTGAATGCTTGCATGATAGCTATGGTTGTACGCAAACTCTATGAGAGGTAAGTGGTCATCCCAATTTCCCTTAAAGTCAAGCACACATGCCCTCAACATATCTTCCAATGTCTGGATGGTGCGCTCTGCTTGGCCATCCGTCTGGGGGTGGAAGGCTATACTCAAGTTCACCTTCGAACCTAATCCCTTCTGAAAGGATTTCCAAAATTGGGAAGTAAATTGGGCTTCTCTGTCTGAGATGATAGACAAAGAGACCCCATGCAGTCTGACGATCTCTTGAATGTACAACTTTGCATAATCCTCTGCGGTGTCAGTAGTCTTCACCGCCAAGAAGTGAGCTGATTTCGTCATCCTATCCACAATTACCCAAATCGAATCATGTTGCCTTTGGGACCTCGGTAGACCTGTAATAAAGTCCATGTTGATCATTTCCCACTTCCATTCTGGAATTTCTATATTTTGAGTTAAACCACATGGCATTTGATGCTCAACCTTCACCTGTTGACAATTCAGGCACTTGGAAACGAATTCTGCAATATCTCTCTTCATCCTACTCCACCAATAGATTTTCCTCAAGTCATGGTACATTTTTGTAGAGCCCGGATGGATAGAGTATCTGGAACTATGAGCTTCAGCCATAATCCTTCCTCGACCACCATCGACATCTGGCACACATAATATGTTTTGGTATCTCAACACACTATCTCCCCATTTGGTGAAAACCATCACCCCTTGTTTGTGAACAACTTCCTTCAATCGAAGGAGGATGGGATCCTAATCTTGTTTCTCCTTTACCTCTACCACAAGGGAGGACGTAGACCCATCTTGAACGTTTACTTCGCCTTCATTGTCCTCTTCCAGATGAACTCCCAATTGGGCTAATCTGTGTACCTCCTTCACCAATTCTCTCTTTCCTTCCTCCACGTGGGCAGTGTTACCCATAGACAACCTACTAAGAGCATCAACAACAACATTAGCTTTACCTAGATGGTAGAGGATGCTCATATCATAGTCCTTGAGTAGCTCAAGCCATCTTCTTTGCCTTAGGTTGAGTTCCTTCTGGCTAAAGATGTATTGCAAGCTCTTGTGATCGGTGAACACATCGACATGCACTCCATACAAGTAGTGGCGCCAAATTTTAAGCGCAAACACCACCGTTGACAGCTCAAGGTCATGAGTTGGGTAATTCCTCTCATGAACCTTAAGTTGTCTTGAAGCATAGGCTATCACCTTCCCCTTTTGCATCAATACATAACCCAAACCAATTTTGGATGCATCACAATAGACCACAAATCCCTCTGTTCCATCGGGCAAAGCTAGAACAAGAGCAGTGGTTAGCTTGGCCTTCAATTTCTGGAAATTCTCCTCACAAGCATCGGACCATTAGAACTTAGCCTTCTTTTGAGTCAGCTTAGTCAATGGTGATGATATGGATGAGAATCCCTCTACAAACCTTCGATAATAGCTAGTCAAACCCAAAAAGCTTCTTATCTCCGTCGGGGATGTGGGTCTTGGCCAATTCTTCACCGCTTCAATCTTCTGAGCGTCAACCTGAATACCATCTCCAAATACAATGTGGCCTAAGAAGGCCACTGATGCAAGCCAAAATTTATATTTGGAGAACTTTGCATACAATACCTGGTCCCTCAAAGTTTATAAAACGACTCTAAGAAGATAGGCGTGCTCCTCTTCATTCTTGGAGTAGACCAGGATATCATCTATGAATACAATCACAAACATATCAAGATACGGTTTGAACACCCGGTTCATGAGATCCATGAAAGCTACGGGGGTATTTGTCAACCCAAAGGACATGACCAAAAACTCAAAGTGGCCATAACGAGTCCGAAAGCAGTCTTTGGAATATCACATTCCCTCACTTTCAACTGATGGTAGCCGGATCTCAAGTCTATCTTTGAGAAACACATGGCACCCTGAAGTTGATCAAATAAATTATCTATTCTGGGGAGAGGGTATTTGTTCTTTACGGTGACCTTATTCAGCTGCCTGTAGTCAATACACATTCTAAGGGACCTATCCTTCTTTTGCACGAATAGGATCGGAGCACCCCATGGTGAGACACTCGGCCTAATGAATCCCTTATCTAACAAGTCCTTCAACTGTTCTTTCAACTTCTTCAACTCGGCTGGAGCCATTCTATATGGAGAAATTGAGATAGGCTGGGTATCAGGAAGAATATCAATCCCAAAGTCAATCTCCCTATCAGGAGGGACTCCAGGCACATCTTCAGGAAAGACATCCGGAAACACGTTGACAATCGAAACCGACTCAAGGGATGGAGACTCAATATTGTCATCTTTCACTCGGACAAGGTGATAAATGCACCCTTTTGAGATTAGCTTCCTGGCCCTAAGGTATGAAATAAACTTACCCTTAGGTGCAACAGGACTACCCTTCCACTCTATGACAGCCTCATTCGGGAATTTGAACGTGACCATCTGAGTTCTACAATCAATAGAGGCATAACAGACATAGAGGTAGTCCATGCCAAGGATCACATCAAAATCAACCATGTCTAACTCAACCAAGTCAGCCAAGGTATCTCTGTGATGAATTGACACAGTGCAATCTCTATAGACTTTCTCAGCTACGATAGAATCACCGACATGGGTAGCTACGTAGAAAGGCTCACTAAGACATTCAGGGATTTTATTGAACTTACTAGCCACGTAAGGAGTTACAAAAGATAGGGTGGCACTTGGATCCATCAAAACATAACAGTCAAGAGAAGAGACTCGAATTATACCCGTCACAATGTTTGGAGAGTTCTCCTGATCTTGGCGACTACCCATGACATATGGGCGGTTTGTACCAACACTCGTACCTGAAGTAATGCCCCTCTAATTACCCCTAGCTGGTGGTGCGGTGATAGAGAACTGGGCTCTGTTCCCCCATACTGGACACTCCTTCTGAAAATGGTCTATTTAGCCTCATTTAAAACAACCAACCCTTCCCGCTCTGCATTCGCCCAAGTGGAGCCTACCACACTTGCCGCATGGTGGCTTCCCTTGCAAACCTTGACCCATGCTAGCTTGTGATTGAGAACCCTGGAATCTAAAATTCTGGTGACTCTAACCCTGGGGTCTAAAATTCTGGTGACTCTAACCCCGCCGATCGTACCTGTTTTACGGCATAGGTGTACTGGCGGTAGATGAGGCATAGTTGGAAGGACTCTTTTGGAAGAAGGACCTGTTGCCCTTGTTTTGCCTCTGTTCACTTTCATGGCCCGCTGATTTTACCTTCTTGCTCAGGTGCTCTTCTCTGTCTCTTCTTTTCTCATCCTCTACCTATTGAGCATATACCATTAATCTGGAAATATCCATATCCGAGATCAATAATGCTGCCTTGCACTCCTTCTTCACATGCCTCCCTAATCTGGAGACGAACTTCCTCATCTTTGACCTCATATCTGGGATCATTTCTAGAGCATACCTGGACAGTTGGATGAACTTCAGGCCATACTCCTTAACTGTCATACCTTTTTGTTTCAGATTTACAAACTCCTCCACCTTCGCTTCTCTCAATTCTTGAGGAAAGAAGAGGTCAAGAAAGGCTCCCTCAAATTCATCCCACCTAGCAGGTTCAGCATTCTCACCCCTACCTTGCTCTCATTGGTTATACCAGATGTTTGCCACATCTTTGAGTTGATAAGACACCAACTCAACCCCCTCAATTTCTGTAGCATGCATAGCTTTCAGAATTTTCCACATCTCATTAATAAAGTTTTGGGGGTCTTCATCAACCTTAGAACCCGTGAATGCTGGCGGATTCATCCTCAGGAAGTCTCTAATTCTAGTGGAAGTAGACGGCTCTTGGGAATTAGAGCTAAGAGTCGGCGAACTCTGGTTACCATTCTGGGCAGCCATTAGTTGCGTGAGCATTGCAATTGCCCCTCGAAATTCTACCTTTGATGTGGTTGCAGGCGGAGTAGCAGGCACTTGAGGCGCCTCCGCATACCTCGCAGGTCGGCCTCTAGCCCTTGTCGGGCGTACCTCAGACTGAGGCATCTCTGCATTTACGGTATTTTTCTGGCTGGCAGTACATTTTAGAGGCATTATTTGTAACGTATAAACGCACGAATTAGCGTGAAAGTTTCATAGAGTTTAACTCTATCGCACGAAGTCAGAGTATGAAAGAAGTGAAACAATTCCTAATGTCCTATAGCCTCCTACTTATAAGTGTGGTGCACAACACACCCATAAGCAAGACTCTATTAGACACGGCTTCATAGACTCCCTAGGACACTTGAACTCTAGGCGCTGATACCATGTTTGTCATGCCCCGGGAGGGTACCCTAGGCGTGGCTGGCACTCGAAGGCCATTTATGACCTCCAAGCGAACCACCTGGTCCAGTCACACATTCATTCAAACACATTCTCTTAGCGGAAAAACTTAATTAATAAAATACTGTTCATATATGGGGGCCGAAGGCCAAGCATTTTCAACCCAACAAAACCATATAATAAGACTTCTCAAAATAACCATTCAAACTCCCCACACTCCAGTCTATGAAACCTCTATCAAAGTCTAAGAGGTGCCAATGACAAGTCTATGGCTACCAATAATCAAAATAAAGGGAACGACACCACACTATACAAGAAAGCTCAACATCCTTTGGAAACTAGGAGGACTCACCAACTATCTGAGAGTGTATGTGGATCTTCAACAGAGCGCCGGTTGATGATCTCTAGTACCTGTCTCTGCATCATGAAACGATTCAGGCCAACTGGCGTCAGTACATGGAATATACGAGTATGTAAAATGGCCGAATACAACGAACATCTAGGAAGAATCAATCAACTCAGAATCTCAACTCATATACATATATATACAGGACAACTCACTCAAATGTCCTAAGTCTAAACAAGAATATGATTTAGACGGGACCAATCACATGTCATTCAACTCAGTCTGACTCAGAGTACTATCAAGACCTATTTGGGAGTTTCTCTTAACCGACAACCATCACTTATGAGCCAATGAAAGTACAACAAACCGACATTGTTGCCGCGTCCGTTCATACTTTGCCAGAGTATGAACGAATCAACTAATCATGGATCCAATCCAACTAAGTCCTATAATGTCAGGACAAACCTATCGGGAAAGCATCTGACTTAACGGTTCAATCCCCCCTACGTTTGGCAACACAGGTATTGGGTTCGAGTATGGACTATACTCTTGCCTAATTCGGTGCTCGATACTCCTCCCAAGACTCAATGCTCATAAAACTCCATCCAATCAATTCATATCAACAAGTCTCATTACAACCTTGTCAACTCATAAACTCTATCACAATCAAATCTCTTCCAATCGTACTATCCGATCAATCTCAATCATCTCTTCAAAAGAAATTTAAATGCACATTTATAGCAACATATAGATATAATCAATCATTACCTCCATCCATTTGAGAAATCTTTGTGACTCATCATAACTTCAAGACTTTAAATCGACAACATTTTTAGGAAAATAACATCCTTTATCACAATCTAAATAATTAAAAGGTCAATAAAACATATTTAACAACTCATCTTTATCAACTCATACTCACATAAAGGCCCATTTTAAGAACCTTTTAGCTCAACAACATCAACACATATAGAGTCAAATAAATAGGGGACAAAGCTCATACAAACAGAACCATACCAAAAAAACTCCATTTTTCATGAACATCTAACCTCAAAGCAAGAGTAGGGCACATGGGTGGACTCAACCCATGTTTTGGATAGCCTTACATACCTTAGTGAAGACTTGAAGAAAACCTTGTGGTTGGGTCTTCAATGGAGAACTCAAACCTTGAAGCTCTTGGAACTCTTCTTGTTGGAGAAGGATTTGGAGAGGAAGATGAAGAGAGAGAGAGAGAGAGGTTTCTAGGGCTTTTAAAGAGAGAGTAGGGGCTGAAGAAATGGTCCAAAAATGTTCAAGGATTGTAAATATGTAATTTGGGACAATTCCCAATTTACCCTTCCTCCAAAATTCTAAAAAATAGGCCAAAATGCCTTTGGCGCGATAGTGGTGCGTCGCGCCCTTATAGCGCCAAGGCCAAAGGTTCTGGGTTCTGGAATTTTGGCTTGAAAAACCCTGCACACCTCGCAGTGGCGCGCCGCGCCAGGGACCAAACTACTGAGGCATGTTCCTGGCGCAATAGTGGCGCATCGTGCCACTACGGTGCCAAGTCCATATTTCGAGTAGTTGAACCCAGGCCTGAAATTCCTGCTGTGCTAGTTCATCTTAGGATCGTCATATCTTTCGACTCCGAACTCCAAAATTTACATTCTTGCTGGTGTTGGAAAGAAGACTCGATGACCATTAATTTAATAGGTTGTGGTCCACCCAGATCATCATATATCAAAAGATAGGGTCGTTAGAAGTCAACCCCTCATGCAAACTCCTCCTCAAACTTAGCCACGACGAATCTTTTTGGTCTTAGCTCGGCCCTAGGGGTCCTCCGTGACCCCACATCACCTCCAACACTCCTCAATTACTCGAGGATTCATATTAACTCAAGCACACACTTCTAAATAATTGGGTTTGACCCGGCATGATACAAGAAGGGTCCGAATCCTAGGGAAGAATTTTGAGGGGCGTTAGAGTGATTCTATTGGCTCTTTCACTTGACTTGGCATCATGCGTCTTTTGTCACATGGCACAAAACTGACTATCATGTATAAGATACCACTATTGATTCTTTTTTTTCGAAAAAAGTGCTTTCTCAATATTAGTCAGATAAAAATTGAGTACATCAGAAATAAAAGATTGAGGGGACAAATCCCTATTCCATTAACCTAGACATAGAAGCAACCACCCTAGCTAAAGCATGAGCAACGTGATTTGTTTATTTTCTTATTAGAGAAACAAAAATTAATTGAAAATTGATGTGCCATGAAATTCGAACACATCCTATGGGTTTTATTTGAAATTGATGTGCATTGAAATTTGGAAACATCCTATGATTTTTATAGATTTAGATGTCAGAATGTACAAAAGGAGGAAAAAACTGCAAAAAAGGGTGATCTACGATCACAGATCAAATCATGGATCGCAAATTACACCGTGAAAATTTTGAGAGAGTATGCCAATAAGACCAGAGATGGTCAAGTCATGAGGCACAGTATGATCATAAATTTTATTCATGATCCATGCAATCAGAGGAACCTACGGCTGAATATATAGACTATGAATCAATCCATAGGCCGCAAATCAATCTATATAGCAAGGACCAAAAATCCTAGATGGCAATCAATGATCAGTTTAAAGGCAATCCCAAGTCATAAGTCAATACAGTCATGAATTGGGTTGCAAATCGTGTCGGCAAGTAATTTGTTATATTTAGGATTCCCACTTTTGGCCATTATAGATAATTCTATTAGATTTCTTTTGTAACGAGTCGACAAGTTAGTTTTAGTTTTTATTTTTGCACTAGTTTAGAATTTTTTGGACAAGTTCCAAGGTTCTCTTTCTTGTTTCTTTAACGAAGAACACCATTACTCCTTCCATTTTTAGTGTTCAAGGTATGTTTATGAATTGCCTTAACTTATATTTTTATTGTTAAAGTATGAGTAGATAAATCCTCTATTGAGGTTGTGAAATCCAATGTAGTTGTAAAGTTCATAAGATTTTTGTGTGTGGCATGATATTAAGTTAGTAAGATATCAAACTTCTTCTTGTACTTAAATATTGGTGGGTGATTGCAAATCGTCGTGCCCAATCAGTAGCTTACTTGAAAGACTCTTAGCGATGGTCTTCCTGACGGTCCATTAGGTGGACCGTCAGAAACCCTCTTTTGACATTGCTTTTGACTTCCTCTGACGTTGGACCTTGTCCTGTCAGAGGTGTGCCGATCCGTCAGAGTTTCCGTCGGTGGTGTACTTTAGCATGCACTTAGCTTCATTTTGCTTCCTTTTCCGTTATGAGTGATTTTTTGTCTAACACCGTAGAAAAATCATTAAACGACACTAATTTTGCGTAAAAACTAGCATTTATTCATAATTAGAAGCATCAAATATATCATCTAATGCCGGCACATCAGGCATCTTCCTTTTTTGCCTAACAAAATAGACTTATCATTTATAACCCTAATCAGTGGACTAGTCTAACAAAGTTGGACATTGTTTAAATTCATATTTATTGAATTTAACAAACTAATCCAATTATATCAATCTACAATAATTATTTGAATTAATCCATCTTTAGTTTTATATAATTTGATTTTTTTGTGGGATTAAATTCAATAAAATTTTGTCATCCATACCTTTATCTTTGTCAATAAATATTGAATAACTCTATTTATCAAAACTTACTTAGCTAGAAGTTCACCTAAAAGCTACACTTTAACCATCACCAAATTAATCTCAATCATCTTCTTTTTTGTTTTCACCATAAACTAAAGTAGAAACTGAGTATTTCTTCCGTTTTATTTTGTTTATCTAATTTTTAAGAATTTAAAATTTAGTGATTTAAACTAAAGATATATAGAATGTACAAAAATATCTTTTAATTTTGTGATTTTAAATATTTCAAGCAAAAATTTAGAATTAAAATATTTTTCTTTAAAAGGAAAACACACAGTTTTTAGAGGTAAGTATTAGAAACACACCTAAACTATTCCCTTTTTTAAGTTTTATACCCAAACTATCACCTATTAGTTTGAGAAACACACTGTAAGACCCCAGAAGTTGTAAGTCGAAATGAAAGAGAATTCAAAGAAATCTTGACTGCTCATATTCCTACAATTCATAGAACAGTCTCAAAGGATCAGTAGATAGGGGTTGGAAATTTGACAAAGTCTAAGAGTGAGCTGAACGGTAAGTTGACGACTCGTAGGAGTTTTGACGACTCATAGAAATGAGTCATCATTGTAGGGTATGAGATCCTATAGATCACAAGTCTCAAAACCCACTTTACGACTCGACAGGACAGGTCATAGACCAAACGACGACTCATCAATACGATCCTTAGAGAAACTTCAGAGATTCAGGTTTTCAGGGTTTTTGTGAAGTTGCAGGACGAGGGGTCTTTACGACCCGTAATACTTTCTACAACTCGTAGACTTGAGTCGTAGACTAAGTGTACTTTCCAGCCTAATTCTACGAGTGTCCTTCTACGACTCGTAGAAGACCCTACTAGTAGACGGCTAAAGTTGATTTTTATGAAGGGTAGTTTGGTCTTTACCCACCCTTTTCAAGCTAAAACCTCAACGTTTTAGGAATATTTTGAGTCTCTTAACAGTACCCTTTACGCCAACAGCTCTCATTAACACTTAAACTTTTTAAGAGCAAGAATTAGAGAAGATAAGGAGGGGTAGGGTTCAAGTTCTTCAAGTGAGGCCATCAAATTTTCGATCCTTCTTTGAGTTCCAGGTATGTAAGGCTGAACGAAAATATGGACTTTGTTCCTGCATGTGCCTTGATTGTGATAGATTGATTATGAATGGATTGAGTCCCCATTATTGTGTTTCTTGATAATATCTTTCTTAAACTTAACATGTTTTACTGATTATTGAAAAATTGATGCTTTTCTACGAACTAGTTTCTTGAAAAAATAAATTAAACTACTTGTTTCATAAATTATAATAGCATATGGATGGCTATTGAATGTATATGCTTAAGTATTGAGTCTAAAGTCTTGAATTTGTGAATACATGATCGTGATTGGGATGTGAGCATGGTGATAGTGTTGATGAACTTGATAGTCCTTTATATTTTCACAATTGAACCTACGTGAATGGTAGCAACTGAATGTTGTCATAAATGATTGTCCAAACTTCTCTTAAATAAAGAATGTGAATGAATGGGAAATTAATTGGTTGAAAGGATTGATTTGATGGAACTAATGGCTGATAAGAGTCCATTTGAGAGTTATTGATTTGAATTGATTGTCTTATGAGCTTTGAGTCTTGGAAGGAGTATCGAGCACCTAATTGAAAAGAGTAAGTAATAACTTGAATTTAATAACTAAGTCGCCAAGCGTAGGAGATGATTACACCATTAAGTCGGATGCTTCCTAATTTATTATCCCGACATAATAGGACTCGATTGATTTTGGATCTATAATTGGTTGATTTGTTCTTACCTAATTTATTGTCCCGACATGATAAGACTCAATTGATTTTGGATTCATAATTGGTTGATTCGTTCTTACCCTAGCAAGGTATTAAACAGATGTGGCAATAACGTTGTCTTGTTATACTATTACTTGCTCATAAATAATGATTGTCGGATAAGAAAAACTTCCATATAGATCTTGATAGTACTTTGATCGGATTAGATCATATATTATTGGTCTCTGTCTAAATCTTATTCTTGTTTAGACTTAGGGCATCTTGATTGAGATGTTCACCTTCCTGATTTGAGATCTCTGAACTGATTTGATTCTATCTTGATGTATGTTTCATTCTACTATATTACATACTCGTACATTTTATGTATTGATGCCATTTGACCTTTATCATTTATGATGCAGATAAAGATGCTAGAGATCATCAACAGATGCTTTGTTGAAGATCTACTTCTTTCCTAATAATGGTGAGACCTCCTTGCTTTTCCAAGGGATCACGTTTATTTTCATCTTTACTTGAGTATTTTCTTTTGGGTAGCCATGGACTTGTCATTATCGCCTTCTTGATAGTGATAGAGGCATCATAGATAGGCAGTGAATATGTTGAGTAAACGTTTTGGTTTTCAAAACTATTATTAATTTGGAGTTAATTTGGGATCTGTTTTTGCATAAATGTCTTTCAACTTCATATTGAGTCTTCCTTTGAATGAATGAATGAATATGTGATTGGACCAAGTGATTCACTTGGGGACCAACAATGGTATTCGAGTGTTGGTCACGCCTAGGGTACCCTCTTGGGGCGTAAGAACCTTGGTATCAGAGTACAGAGTTCAAGAATCCTAGGATGTCTATGAAACCGTGTCTAGTAGAGTCTTACTTATGGGTGTGTCGTGCACCACACTTATAATCAGGAGGCTAGAGGACATTAAGAAATTGGTTCACTTCTTCACACTCTGAGTTTTGTGCTAAAGAGTTTAACTCTAAAAGTTCCTTCCTAATTCGTATGTTACAAGTTTGCAGAAAATGCCTACTAAACGCACTGCTAACCAGAGGAATGCCGCCAATTCTGATGTCCTACAGACTAATATGCCCCCACCATCTGGAGTGAGAACTAGGGGCTGACCTACATAGTCTACTGAGGCACCCCAAGAGCCTACTACTCAGCCAACTCCTACTTCGAAAGCTGAATTTAGAGGTGCTATTGCCATGCTTACTCAACTAGTAGCTGGCCAGAGGGGTAATCAGAGTACACCAACTCTTAGCTCTAGCTCCCAAGAGCCATCAACCTCGGTGAGGAGCTGATACTTCTTGAGGATGAATCCACTAATTTTTACGGGTTCTAAAGCTTAGAAGGATCCCCAAAATTTAATTTATGAGATGTGAAAGATATTGAAGGCAATGCATGCTACTGAAGTTGAGGGTATTGAGATGGTTTCATATCAACTCAAAGATGTGGAAAACTTATGGTATAATCAGTAGGAAGAAGGTAGAGGTGAGGATGTGGAGCCTGCTATTTGGGATGAGTTTGAGGAAGCATTCTTGGATCACTTCTTTCCCTATGAGTTGAGGAAGCAAGGGTGGAATTGTGAATCTGAAGTAAGAAGGGCTGATTGTGAAGGAGTACAACCTTAATTTTATCCAGTTGTATAGATATGCTCCGAAGATGGTCTCTGTTGACACCCAATTTTGACCTACCCATAACTACTTTTTGGATTGCTATAGGCATTTTTCAAAATTATTTCTTTATTAAATAAATAAATTTATATTTAGTTTTACCCAATAAATTATATATTTTGACATTCGTAATTTATAGTATTGTTTCTATTTATTAATATTATTATTATTTTTATAATAAGCTTAATACGTTCAAATATTTGTTTTTGTGTCTATTTAGTATATATTATATATGTGTGTACTTTCTTTATATAAAATATATATATATATATATATATATATATATATATATATATATATATATATATATTTCTTAACTAAGTTTATTTTATAATTTACTTATTCATGTTAATAGGTAAATATTACATATCTATTTTTATACGTTTTATATACAGGTGCAAATAAAAAGATTATTACTTAATTAAGTTTGTTATATATTTTAGTTAACTATATTAATTATACATCTATTTAGTACATACTCTATACATACGTACTTTATATATATACATACATATTCACATAGTATATACAGGAATAGTTATTTTATGTACAAAAATACTATTACTTGATAAATTTATGATTTTTACTTATTCAACATGTATTTGGTAATTAATTAGATAAAATTTTATTTTTACAACTGATTAGAATTATAGCCTAACCCAATTTAATGTAGTCTATTTTATTTCAATCTCATCCGTTCGTTTGATTGATCGGACGACTCCTATTCATTCCTATCTCTCTCCATCTCTAACCACCCTAAACCTAAACTAATCTTATTATTTTTTTATTTGTTTGGTCATCTTCTCAAAAGAGAAGACAACAATCAGCAGCCCGCCTCCTAACACCACCATAGCAACATCTCTCGATCTCTCTCCCTCACATCGCCACCATCGCATACACCCATATACTCTCTTCATCTCTCCACCACCTCTCCTTCTTCTCAAAAAGAAACCAACGCCACCAGCAGCTCCACCAGCGAGCAATAACATCAACATAAACCTCCGGCGACGGAAGCAACCGCCAGCAGCCACCAACAACGGTGAATAGCAGCAGCTTCTAACTACGTAACAACCACAGTGAGCTGCTGTCCAGTAGCACGTCTATCACGACCCAACCCCGTAGGCCATGACGGGTGCCTGAACTGGACACCCCTGTCTATCCTGGCCAACTATACATAGTCTGTCCCCTGGTTATACTCAAAATACATCAATAGATAAGAAAACTTATAGGCCGACAAGGCTATTGTAACACATGGGGTCGTCCCGTGACACATATATATGCAGGCCGACAAGTCCTCCAGAACACAGGGAATAACCTAAATCATAAGTCATATCAGTACAGCCGTACATACCCATACATACAGATCATATATTACTCAGGCACAACTCAAATACAGCTCATACACAACTTATATACAACTCATATACAGCTTAGATACAGTTCATATACAACGTATGCACAACTTATATACACATACGCTCTACAAATATACAACCCACATCTGTATCCACAGACCTCTAAGAGTCAAAAGAACAGTAACATAAGGCGGGACAGGGCCCCCGCCATACCCGTGAACAAAACTTATATACATACATCAAGTTTAGTACCCAAAATCAGGCTCCAGCACAATGGAGTATTCTTGGACCGCTGAATGGGACTCCTATGCTGGCGGATCTCCAACCTGTGTACCTGCACCTGTGGGCATGAAATGCAGCCCCCCGAAGATAGGGGGTCAGTACGACATATGTACTAAGTATGTAAAGTGTAATATAACAAAACCGGAAGTACATCCAAAACAGAGGAGCAGGAGGACAATTTATCAAATTGGAAACATGTACCTGTACTCTCTGAATCATAAAAACATGTATGCTCAAATTTTCAATATAGCCGACCCCGTTAGAGGTTCGGTGAGTCATATATGTAGTATCAGGATCAAACCCCGTGCCATCGCAACCTTATTACAACACATCATCATAGTATCGGTATCAGGCCCCAAGCCATCATCACCTTATTACAACACATCATATATATAAATATGGATGACGGCCCTCTAGTGAGGGACTCGGCGAACAATGCAGTGAATTGCATGAATCAGATAACCGGCCCGAGACTCAGAGAAGAAGTGTTACAGTATACACGAGTAGAGTAGTGAGAAACAAAACACAGTTTAAATCATTATCTGAGACTCAACTATATAAGTGAACTAAGTTATTGTCTAAGAATTCGAGTAACAGTATAGTCATTTTAGCTGCCCTCTAAATGCCATTAGGGGCTACATTACTTACATCTCGAGGTTCCTAGACATATACCAAAGTAAGACTATTCACTTAAGAATTTCAGAGTATTTGTCTTTGAATAGTGTTATGACTAGGAGTTTGTACATTCATTGCGTCCTCAGTGTATAAAAGACTCAAGGAAATTAGCTTTACTATCATGTAAGCTTTAACATTAAGAACTAAATAAGGAGAATTCAACAATGGAATTACTTTAGAAGTTATATCACTGTTTACTTACCTTTACAACATGCCAAAAAAAAGAGAAGGAATAGGCTTCACATACCTATTATGGACTCTCTTTAATCGTGTTTATGTCGTTGTCCTCGCAACCTATTTAACACGGAAGTAAGGAAAGTATTAATAACCCTTAGACTTTTCAGCACTTAGGCTACCCACTAATATACATAGCATTCATCCCCTCGCTCGCCTTCTCGACTAGTTCCTTAACTAGTTAAGGTGTTAACGGAAATCGGACAGCACCTCCCCTATAATGTGCCCTATCCAAATTTCCAACCATGTCTTTAACACCTGCAACCAACCAAAAATACAACCAGCAGCCCATACATATGCACATTATGCCAACATTACACAATATAAAGCCCCAACGATTCACTCGAAACTATGATACCAAAACTAAAGTTTTTAGTCTCTCTTTTGCGAATTCTATAATTGAACAAAGCGGAGGGTCGTGTGGCTGTAAGCAGAATCTCCCACGCCCTCATTAAATCATTTTCCAGAATAACAACACACTACTACATGACCAACAGTCACACACCCCAAGCACAACGCGTTATTCGATTACAATTCAACTATAGCGATTCCAAATTCATTTATTTTGAAAGCCAAACTTTTCAAAAGTTTTCCCCAACTTACATCAGCCCCTAAGGTGTGTAATACACCCTAATTTAACATCATAAACTTCAAATTAGAGGGGAATAACTTACCTTTCCCGAAATTGGCTAGAACTCGCTGAAATCGCGCCTCGGAATTATTTTAGCGCGCTGAACCATCGTGGCAGCTTGCTGTCTTTTGTTGGCTGCACCGAACTCTAATTTTATACTAATAATACTTCCATATCATCGTGTTATAAGCTAGATAATTAATTTACTGAACGAAATTGGGACTTACCTTATTTTTCTCCCCAAGCCATCACATTTTTCTCCCTAAATTAGGGTTTGTTCATCATCTTTGTTTGCTGGAAATTTGATGAAGGAAGCTGAAGTATATGATACATATCCATACATATATGTGGTCTTAGGGTGTGACACGTGTCAGCCCTAAGAGGTGACACGTGTCCAGCCCCCTATTGGGCCACCATATCTACATGCTGAAGGAGGGGTTGCCACGTGGCAGTGGGCCCCACCTCCCCCAAGCAGGTGGGTCACCTACTTGACCCCAAGAAGGTGGGTCATCTGCTTGCTTAGGTGCTGCCACGTGTCACCCTCCCATTGGATGCATCGCACAATTTTTTTCCCCTCCTCGTGGGCTCATAATCTCGTCTTATTTTAAGAGCTTATGTCATCCGTGCTACGCAAGCTTGGTATATGATCAAATAGCTTAAGTATGTAAAACTTTTAAGTTAGGGGCGTACGTAAGCAAATCGAGTCCTACAACTCATCACTTGGCCTCCAACTCCCTCTGACTTCTCTTGACCCTATTTCCAACCTCTCCTACCATAGGGTGTCACATTCTCCCTTCTTAGAGTTGTTCAATAGGGTCATAACTTAAGTGGCTCACATACTAACTTCTAAGTAACTTAAGGAACCTTCCGAGTTCAAAGATGTGGGGTGTAACATCCTTCCCCCTTTAGAACATTCATCCCCGAATGTTAAATGCAACTTCCTTTAAGACTTTATATAAATTATAGAGGGGTTCCTTTCTTTTATGATATCACATACATTTCCCTCTATATTATTAATATACGAGTGTTCAAGAGTTGGGGTTACCTGTAGATATCGGGAACAGGTACGGATACCTGTGCTTCATGTCTTCTTTAGCCTCCTAGGTCATTTCCTCCCAATTTCTATTCCGCCATAGCACCTTAACTGAGGCTACGTCTTTAGTTCGCAATCCTCTAATCTGTCAATCCAGGATGGTAACTAGCTATTCTTCGTAGGCTAGTTCTTTAGTGACTTGGATATCATCCATGGAATGCACTCGGGATGGGTCACCTACACATCTGCGAAGCATTGATACATGGAAAAATGGATGTACTGCCTCCAGGTCGGCTGGCAAGTCTAATTTGTAGGCAACCATGCCTATTCGGCAAAGGATCAAGTAAGGGCCAATGTATCTCGAACTCAACTTCCCTTTTTTGCCGAATCTCATTACTCCTTTCATGGGAGATACTTTCAAAAACACCCATTCGCCTGCTTGAAACTCCAACGGTCGACGTCGACTATTTGCATATGACTTCTGTCGGCTTAAGGCAGTTAATAATCTTTCCCGAATAAGCTTTACCTTTTCCACTGCCTATTGAACTATGTTTGGACCCATTAGTTGCGTTTCACCAACATCGAACCAACTGATAGGCGACCTGCATTTCCTGCTGTATAAAGCCTCATACGGCACCATCTGAATGCTGGAGTGATAACTGTTATTGTAGGCAAACTCAATAAGTGGTATATGATCATCCCAGCTGCCTTTAAAGTCAATTATGCAAGCTCGTAATATATCCTTCAGCGTCTGAATAGTGCGCTCGGCTTGTCCATTAGTCTGGGGATGAAATGTTATGCTAAGGCTTACCTTTGTCCCCAAACCTTCTTAGAATGACCGCCAAAAGTGGGCTGTGAATTGGGCTCCCCTATCTGAGATAATAGAGGTGGGAACTTCGTGATGTTGCACTATCTCTTTGATGTACAATTTTGCATAGTCCTCTGTTGAATATGTGGTCCTGACTGGGAGGAAGTGGGCTAATTTTGTCAGCTTATCCACAGTAGCCAATATGGAATCCTGCTTCCGGAGAGTGCGAGGTAAGCCGATAATGAAATCCATGTTAATTGCTACCTATTTCCAGGTTGGAATCTCCATCTCCTGTAGTAGCCCACCCGGTTTCTGATGTTCCACTTTAACTTGTTAGCAATTCGGGCATTGGACTACGAACTCAGCTATATCTTTCTTCATACCATCCCACCAATACAAATCCCTAAGGTCATGATACATCTTGATTGACCCTGGATGAATAGAATAACAGGTATGGTGTGCCTCTCCCAGTACTTGCTGTCATAAACCTGCAACTTTTGGTACACAGACTCTGCCTTGATATCGTAGTATCCCACCCGTCGTGACCTCAAATAGAGGCTTTACCTTTTGGAGAGTTTCATATCTATACTATGCTAGAATAGGGTCCCGATATTGACATCGTTTTACTTCCTCCAAGAGGGAAGATTCAGCAATTCCTCGAATAGAAACCCCGTCATCACCCGAATCAACTAAGCGGACTCCAAGGCTGGCAAGCTAGCAGATCTCACAGATTATCTCTTTCCGTTCTGGCTGTACCTCTGCCAAGCTACCCATTGATTTATGGATGAGTGCATCCGCCACCACATTTGTCTTCCCTGGGTGGTATAAAATGTCGACATCATAATCCTTCAATAACTCCAGCCACCTTCTCTGCCGTAGGTTTAGCTCCTTCTGCTTAAAGATATACTGGAGGCTTTTGTGGTCCGTGTAAATGTCAACATGTACACCATACAGGTAGTGTCTCCATATTTTTAAAGCATGGATCACCGCTGCTAATTCCAGATCATGAGTTGGATAATTCTTTTCATGCTTCCTAAGCTGTCGGGAGGCATAAGCTACAACTCTGCCATTCTGCATGAGAATGCACCCTAGTCCAATACCGAAGGTGTCACAATAAATAACGTAACCATTTGGTCCATCAGGGAGAGTTAGAACAGGAGTTGTAGTCAACTTTTCCTTTAACAACTAGAAGCTTTGTTCACAAGCATCAGTCCATTGGAATTTAGCCGCTTTTTGAGTCAGTCTTGTTAAAGGCACTGAAATGGAAGCAAACCCTTCCATGAACCTTCTATAGTACCCTGCTAATCCCAAGAAGCTTCGTACCTCCGTAGGGGTTGTAGGTCTTGGCCAAGCCTTTACGGCCTCAATTTTTTGCGTATCTACGCGAATACTATCAATCCCAATAATGTGTCCCAGAAAAGCCACTGAAGTTAAACAAAATTCACATTTAGAGAACTTAGTGTACAATTGCTGGTGTTGGAGTACTCCCAGTACCACCCACAAGTTATCCGCGTGTTCCATCTTCGATCATGAATATACCAGAATATCATCAATAAATACTATCACGAACAAATCTAAAAATGGTTTGAACACTCAGTTCATTAAATCCATGAATACCGCTAGAGCGTTTGTCAGCCCAAAGGACATCACTTTGAACTCGTAATGCCCATACCAGGTCCTTAATGCGGTCTTTGGTATATCTGCCTCCCTTACCCGCACTTGACGATAGCCTGACCGCAGGTCTATTTTTGAAAAACATTGGGCACCCTGCAACTGGTCAAACAAATCATCAATCTTGGGGAGGGGATATTTGTTCTTAATTGTTACCTTATTCAGCTGCCTATAGTCAATACACATTCGCAGCGATCCATCTTTCTTTTTCACAAACAGTACTGGTGCTCCCCATGGTGATGTACTGGGCCTAATAAACCCTTTCTCCAGTAGGTCTCTCAACTGCTCCTTTAGCTCCTTTAATTCCGCGGGTGCCATTCTATATGGGGGGATAGAAATAGGCTGAGTATCTGGTGGTACATCTATAGTGAACTCTATTTACCGTTCTGGAGGGAGGCCTGGAAGTTCATCTAGAAACACATCTGGATATTCATTAACCACGGGCATCGACTGAAGAGTTGGCACTTCAGCTTCTAGATCGTGTACGCGGACTAGATGACAAATGTACCCCTTGTTAATCATTTTCCTTGCCTTAAGGTATGAAATAAACCTACCCTTTGGTGACACTGTGTTTCCTAACCACTCGACAATTGGTCCGTCTGAGAATTGAAATCGAACCATTTTATTTTTACAGTCTACATTGGCATGACAAGAAGTTAGCCAATCCATACCCATAATAACATCAAATTCCACCATATCTAACTCTATCAAATCGGCCAAGGTACGATGACTATACACACTTACCGAGCAATGTCTATATACCTTCTTTACCACAATAGAGTCCCCTACTGGCGTAGCAACCTCAAACGATTCTATTGACTCCAGCTTAATTCTGATTCTACTAGCAATAAAAGGAGATATATATGATAAAGTAGAACCTGGATCCATCAACGCATATACGTCCTGAGAAAAGATTGATAATGTACCTATGACCACATTCGGCGACGCTTCCTGGTCCTTTTATTGGCTAAAGCATATATATGATTAGAAGGACCGCCAGAACTGGAAGTTTCACTACGGCCTCTACCACAGCCTGCTGGTATCTGCATTTCCTGCCCCATCGGGCGCATAGCCACAGAAGAAAAAGAACCCGCAACTGACCCAGTTGGCTGAGCCATACCACCTGGAGTACTCTTATGTGGGCATTCTCTCGCAATATGGCCCTGACGGCCACAAGAAAAACATGCACCGGTAGTCCAATGATATTCCCCAAAATGAGGCCTATTACAATGGGGATACTGGGGTATCGGTGGTCTTGACTGTTAAGAACTCTGGTTTACCTGTATACCTGAAGCTCTAGAACCTTGTTCGGCCTCTGAATATCTAACGCTTTCAACTCGTCCACCTGGAAACTGTGGAGGTATGCTCCGAGCTGGCTGGGAGGGGTATCTATCAAACTACTAGAATTGCCCGCTGTGAAATTCCCCTGGATAATCAACTGACTTAGCCCTCTTAGATTGACTTCTATTAAACCCCTGTCAGGCTGAAGCCTTCTATGTCGCTCCTCTACCCCTTAGGCATATGCTTGTACCCGGGCAATATCCATGCCTGGCTGAGAAGCCATGACCATACAGCTATCAACCAAATAAAGATCCAAGCCCATAACGTATCGATGCACCCTATCTGTCATATCAACTACAACTGTAGGGGCATGCCTTGCCAATGAGTCAAACTCGAGGCTATAGTCTAGAACACTCCTGCCGTTCTGCTTCAATTGCAAGAATCTATCCACCCTAGATCATCTCATTTCTGGAGGCAGGAAGTGGCTAAGAAAGGCTTCTATAAATTCATCCCCTTCAGTTGGAGGAGCACCCTCGCCCCTCGATAACTCCCAAGACTCGTGCCAGTTATCAGCTACGTCACGTAGCCGATAGGAGGCTAATTCAACTAACTCAGTTTTCGAAGCCCTAATGATTCGCAGTGTACGCTGCATTTGTCGAATAAATTCCTGTGGGTCCTCGGTAGTCCTTGATCCATAAAATTTAGGAGGTTTACAATCTAGGAAGTCATGGACCCTCAAGCTTTCTTGTCTGTTAGCATCATCTAGGCCACGCCTCCAGGTCTGTCCTGCCATTAGCCCAGTCAATATGGTTTGTGGATATTCCGAGAAAGGACTGCTCTAATACCACTTCTGTCACGACCCAACCCCGTAGAACGTGACGGGTGCCTGAACTGGATACCCCTGTCTATCCAAGCCAACTATACATAGTCTGTCCCCTGGTTATACTCAAAATACATCAATAGATAAGAAAACTTATAAGCCGATAAGGCTATTGTAACACATGGGGTCGTACCGTGACGCATATATATGTGGGCCGACAAGGCCTCCACAACATAGGGAATGCCCTAAATCATAAGTCATATCAGTACAGCCGTACATACCCGTACATACAAATCATATATTACTCAGGCACAACTCAGATACAGCTCATACACAACTTATATACAACTCATATACAGCTTAGATACAGTTCATATACAACGTATGGACAACTTATATACACATACGCTCTACAAACATACAACCCACATCTGTATCCACAGACCTCTAAGAGTCAAAAGAACAGTAACATAAAATAGGATAGGGCCCCCGCCGTACCCGTGAACAAAACTTATATACATGCATCAAGTTTTAGTACCCAAAATCAGGCTCCAGCATAATGGAGTATTCTTGGACCGCTGAATGGGACTCCTATGCTGGCGGATCTCCAACCTGTGTACCTGCACCTGTGGGCATTAAATGCAGCCCCCCGAAGATAGGGGGTCAGTACGACATATGTACTAAGTATGTAAAGTGTAATATAACAAAACCGGAAGTACATCCAAAACAGAGGAGCAGGAGGACAATTTATCAAATTGGAAACATGTACCTGTACTCTCTGAATCATAAAAACATGTATGCTCAAATTTTCAATATAGCCGACCCCGTTAGAGGTTCGGTGAGTCATATATGTAGTATCAGTATCAAGCCCCGTGCCATCGCAACCTTATTACAACACATCATCATAGTATCGGTATCAGGCCTCAAGCCATCATCACCTTATTACAACACATCATATATATACATATGGATGACGGCCCTCTAGTGAGGGACTCGGCGAATAATGCAGTGAATTGCATGAATCAGATAACCGGCCCGAGACTCAGAGAAGAAGTGTTACAGTATACACGAGTAGAGTAGTGAGAAACAAAACACAGTTTAAATCATTATCTGAGACTCAACTATATAAGTGAACTAAGTTATTGTCTAAGAATTCGAGTAACAGTATAGTCATTTTAGCTGCCCTCTAAATGCCATTAGGGGCTACATTACTTACATCTCGAGGTTCCTAGACATATACCAAAGTAAGACTATTCACTTAAGAATTTCAGAGTATTTGTCTTTGAATAGTGTTATGACTAGGAGTTTGTACATTCATTGCGTCCTCAGTGTATAAAAGACTCAAGGAAATTAGCTTTACTATCATGTAAGCTTTAACATTAAGAACTGAATAAGGAGAATTCAACAATGGAATTACTTTAGAAGTTATATCACTGTTTACTTACCTTTACGACATGCCAAAAAAAGAGAAGGAATAGGCTTCACATACCTCTTATGGACTCCCCTTAATCGTGTTTATGTCGTTGTCCTCGCAACCTATTTAACACGGAAGTAAGGCGAGTATTAATAACCCTTAGACTTTTCAGCACTTAGGCTACCCACTAATATACATAGCATTCATCCTCTCGCTCGCCTTCTCGACTAGTTCCTTAACTAGTTAAGGTGTTAACGGAAATCTGACAGCACCTCCCCTATAATGTGCCCTATCCAAATTTCCAACCATGTCTTTAACACCTGCAACCAACCAAAAATACAACCAGCAGCCCATACATATGCACATTATGCCAACATTACACAATATAAACCCCCAACGATTCACTCGAAACTATGATACCAAAACTAAAGTTTTTAGTCTCTCTTTCGCGAATTCTATAATTGTACAAAGCGGAGGGTCGTGTGGCTGCAAGCAGCAGCTCCCACTCCCTCATTAAATCATTTTCCAGCATCACAACACACTACTACACGACCAGCAGTTACACACCCCAAGCACAACGCGTTATTCGATTACAATTCAACTATAGCGATTCCAAATTCGTTTATTTCGAACGCCGAACTTCTCAAACGTTTTCCCCAACTTCCTGCAGCCCCTAAGGTGTGTAATACACCTTAATTTAACATCATAAACTTCAAATTAGAGGGGAAGAACTTAACTTTGCCGAAATTGGCTAGAACTCGCCGAAATCACGCCTCGAATTTTTTTTAGCGCGCTGAACCGTCGTGGCATCTTGCTGTCCATTGTTTGGCTGCACCGAACTCTAATTTTATACTACTAATACTTCCATATCATCATGGTATATGCTATATAATTAATTTATGAAACAAAATCGGGACTTACCTTATTTTTCTCCCCAAGCCGTCGCACTTTTCTCCCTAAATTAGGGTTTGTTCATCATCTTTGTTTGCTGGAAATTTGATGATGGAAGCTGAAGTATATGATACATATCCATACATATATGTGGTCTTAGGGTGTGACACGTGTCATCCCCAAGAGGTGACACGTGTCAGCCCCAAGAGGTGACACGTGTCAGCCCCAAGAGGTGACACGTGTCCAGCCCCTATTGGGCCACCGTATCTACATGCTGAAGGAGGGGTTGCCACGTGACAGTGGGCCCCACCTCCCTCAAGAAGGTGGGTCACCTAATTGACCCCAAGCAGGTGGGTCACCTGCTTGCTTAGGTGCTGCCACATGTCACCCTCCCATTGGCTGCCCCGCACAATTTTTTCTTTCCCTCCGTATGGGTTCATAATCTTGTCTTATTTTAAGAGCCTATGTCATCCGTGCTATGCAAGCTTGGTATATGCTCAAATAGCTTAAGTATGTAAAACTTCTAAGTTAGGGGCGTACGTAAGCAAATCAAGTCCTACGACTCATCACTTGGCCTCCAACTCCCTCCGACTTCTCTTGACCCTATTTCCAACCTCCCCTACCATGGGGGGGTCACATTCTCCCTTCTTAGAGTCGTTCAATAGGGTCGTAACTTAAGTGACTCACATACTAACTTCTAAGTAACTTAAGGAACCTTCCGAGTTCAAAGATGTGGGGTGTAACAACGTTGCAACTGGCAACATCAACAATGAACACCAACTTCAGCCGCTCAAGATTTCGGCTCATCGAAGGCGAATCTGTCAAGATCCATCCTATATTTCGACAAAATATGATGGACTCCAACAATCTTCAAAGTTTATGACAGATTCCTGTGAATCTGTCTAGGTATATTTTTTTAGTGTTTATTTTATATTCGTATTTCTTACATTTTAATTATGCACAAGTTTGGATCGTTCTATTGAAAATATATCTTTACAAATCCTCTCAGGTATTATCGTTCTAATTATTAGTGGTTTAAACTTTATTTGTCGAATATTGATTCGTTTACGGATCTAATATAATTTTTATGGTATTGTTTACTATGTCAAAATCACGAGTCATTAAATTTAATTTTGCCTATAGATCTATTTTATTTTGTAGACGGATCTTACAGATTCGTTCCAGGTATGTTTCTTCAACATATATACTATTTCATCCTTTCAAATCTTTGTTTTTCGTTAGTTGATTATTAGATTTTGATGTTAGTTTGATTTTACTAAAGTTTTGTTGGATATTTGTCCGTCAATGTCCTTCTAAATTTGTGTATTGTCACACATCTATTCAACTCTATATTTTCACTAAAATTACTAATTTGGGGTTCATAGATTTGGTTCATTCATTATATGTTAAATTTTGATGTATTGATTATTTGTGTGATCTATCTTATGGCATTACCAGTGATGTATTTGTTGTTAATGTTGCTTTCTTATTCTTAAATCTGGTTCCCGTTAATTCATATAAATGTATTAGTTCATGTGTTGTTCATGATTTGTTTTTGAATTTTGAGGTTTGCATGCTTAGTATTGTTTATTCAAAGTCCTTATGTGATTTCGAATATATAAACAATTTTAGCATATTCTTAATGTCTTAATTTATTTCATAGTATGTTTAAATTAGCAAAACTAGCTCAATCATGGCATAGTTTCTGATTACTTGATTTCAGGAAATAATTATAGTAAGATGTGATATCCCTTAATCAATTTTCCTTTTTCATTGTATATACAATTGATGTCTTATAATTGATATTCTCAATTTTTTTGTTATAATAATCAATAATTGATTACTACCTATAATCAATTAGTTTTTTCTACATTATTTATGGGGATCCCTTTGAAATAACCTTTTGACTTTTGCACCATCTTTTGAATGTTTTTTAGAAGCAAATCTTGGAAAGTGGATTTTTTCTGATTTTGTTGACATTTTTTAAAAAAAGGGATTCCTTTTGAAATGGATTGCTGACTTATTTGAAAATTTTTGAATTAAAGTTTTTTGGCCGTTTGTCTTTGTTGACTTCATGACATTTTACCCATGGGATTCATTCAATATAAAGACACAGACAGCAAAGAGAAGGGGGGATACAGAGAGAAAACACAAAGATAGAGAGTATTGAAAGAAAAAGAAGGAAACATTTTACTTTACATCATCAATACATCAAACGAAAACAAAAAAAAACAATAACAAAAAGAGTTTCTAGCATACTTTGATACTCTGTTTCTAGCTTGTCTTTACAGTTCAGATTTCTATTTACTTATCCTTCCTAACTAAAGTGTCCAGGTTAGTTCCAACCATTCTTTATATGTTAGCTTATTTTTAAAAAAATGTTCTTGCCTTTGCTTGTTTACTCTACTGAAGTGAAATCATATATTCATGTTATACCTCTATATTATTTGTATACTGCTTGTATTTTCTTTATGATTTAGCAGGATTTGGATTTCAAATGCAAGACATGAAGATGTTCATTTGAAATAAGATTCAAATAATTTTAGTTCCTGTTTTATTACTTCTATTTGTGTATTATTCTTTCTTAATTATTTTGGCATGTAATGATAAACTCTGTATATAATAAAAGGGGGAAAATACATGGGGAGGGAATATACTTGCTACTTGCTTATTTTTTTTTCGTTTATCATAAATTTATGTGTGTTCGGGATACATGTGATCTAGTTATAATACTCATATCCACATGCTTAGGTTTATTTATTTACGATATAAATATTTTATTTTTACAAAGGTTTATATATTCACGATATAAATATTTTATTTTTACAAAATGTTTGCTTCACTCAAAAAATAAAATAAAATAAAATGATCTCATTAGAATAATTACTTTGATGATATTTCTACATTATAACATGTCTTTTAAACGTAAAATCATGCTTACAGTTTCAAAATAATAACTTTGTCATATTAACTATTTAGGCATTATATGTGTAGGATCTATTAAATAATTTTGAATATGATGGTTTAATAGTATTTAGATTTGAATGTCATTTCATATAGACATCATGCCCAAGAATTTTATAATTTTAATATAGCATGTCTATATTTATTTTAATTAATATTTTTAACATACCATTTTGTATAGACATCATGTCCATATGATTTTATAATTTTAATATATCATGTCTATATATATTTTAATTAATATTTCCTAAAATATTAATTATTTAGATATTATGTCCGAAGGATTTATTTAGTGTGATAAAAATCATATAGAAATCCTATCGATAGGATTAAAAGAGTTTTTGATATTTTATTTAAAAATCATGCCAATAGGATTTTAATAATTATTTATCATATTATATTGAAATCGTGTCTATAACATTTTAATAAATATTTCAACATATAATGGTATTAAAAACATACTTACTATTTTTCATAAATTTTCAATATATTGTTAGAAATCATGCTTATAGAAATTTAAGTAAGTTTTCATAATATTATTTTATAAAGAGATTATGCCTGTGACATTTTAATAAATTTTCAACACAACATTTAGAAATCATATTTATAGTATTTTAATAAATCTTCAGCATGCTATTAACTAAAAATCATGTTAATAGGATTTTATAAATATTATTAGTTAATAATTAAAAATTATCAATAATGTCTTTATTTTATCATGTTTGAATTTTTTGCATTAAATCTCATACATCTGATTGTATGCACACACATATAATTATTATAATTTTCACTATTTATCCGTGTTTTCAAGCATACTAAATAATTAATCTAGAGGCTTACTTGAGATTTTATGTGCTAACTGCTCGTCCCGCCTGTTTTGTTTGGCGATGTGTCTAATTAGGATGACTATATTTTCTTTAGTCTAAAACTCACCCTAATAGTATATCCAATGCCTCTTGGATATTAAGTTGGGACGTTAGACATCTTTTAGGATGTTAGATTTTATTATTTCTTTTAGATTATTTTAGAATTATAACAATAAATAAATTTAGGAGGGGTAGGGGTAGATAGGCCCTTCGAAAATGATGCAAGTCGACCCGAGCAGAAAAATGACAAAATACTATATTTTGTTTTCTGATTAATAAGCCGGCGCTGATCCGAAGAATACAAATACATAAATATTTTTTTTGTCTGTTTTAAAATATTTTGTTTATACATATTTGGGGGGGGGGGTAGTTTAATGTTAAAAACTAAAATGTTTCCTTTTAGGCGCCACTAATTTCTATTGCCTTTACTATTATTTAATTAGTTAATTTTATCCTAATTCTAACATTAATAGTTTAGTTTAGCTTAAATAAATTCCTTGTAGAGAAACCCTTTTTTATGATCGTTTATTTCATTTAAATTATTTATTCCTCTTTTATTTCATCATTTTTATACCAAGTCTATCACTCTTATAAATTATCTTAAATGTTTTAAAATTTATACTTCTTTCAAATTGTTTAATGCTTAGATTATTGTTAAAAAATACATTTTCCTAAAGTTAGTCAAATAATTTTTAAATCGTCGGACAACCTCAAGTTAGCGGCTATTTTAAGTGCTAAAACCTTCTTAAAATAGTAATACGAACCTCGTACCTTTTTCTCTGAATTTTTAAGACTTAAATCTGTTAGGGTCTTTTAAATTAAGTTTTTTAATTTCTTTAAAAAATTAAGTGGCGACTCTTCTTTTACTAAAATTGTTTTTTTCTCCAAAAAAGTTGAAATTGATTTTAAATTGTCTTTTTCCGACATAACAGTCCCAGATATGCGGTCTAAGATAAGGATGTTTGTCTCCAGATTGGGAAGACATGTGAAGAAGGAGTGCAAAGCTTCATTACTAATTTCTGACATGGATATTTCCAGGTTGATGGTGTATGCTCAGCAGGTAGAGGATGATAAGAGAAGATACAAGGAAGAGCACTTGAACAAGAAGGAAAAATCAGTTAGGCATGAGAATAAGCAGAGGTAGAGTAAGGGACACAGGTCCTTCTTTCAAAATAGGTCCTCCAACTATGCTCTATCAGCGGCAAGTGCTCCTGCTCTGCATAATAGGTATGATCAACAGGTACAGAGTCACCTTAATTCCAAAGCCTAGGGTTCTCAATCCCAAGCTAGTGTAGCTCAAGGTTCGAAGGGGAAGACACTTTGTGGCAAGTGTGGTAAGCTCCATCTGGGAGAGTACAGATAGGGAAGTAATGAATGTTACAAATATGGCCAAGCGGGCCATTTTCATAGAGAGTGTCCAACATAGGGCAACAGAGCCTAGTTTTGTACCACGGCACCACCAGCTAGAGGTAATCAAAGAGGTACCACTTTAGGCATGGGCAGAGGTTCAAACCGTCTATATACCATGGGTAGCTGCCAAATTAGGAAAACTCTCCAGATATTGTGATGGGTATAATTCGAGTCTTTACTCTTGATTGTTATGTTTTGATAGATCTGGGTGCCACGTTATCATTTGTATCTTCTTATGTGGCTAGTAGATCTGATAGAACTTCTGAGTGTCTTTTTGAGACTTTCAATGTATCTACTCTTATTGGTGAGTCTATCTTAGCTGAGAGGGTCTATAGAGATTGTAATGTGTCTATCTATCATAAGGATACCATAGTTGACTTAGTTGAGTTGGACATGGTTGATTTTGATGTAATTCTTGGCATGGACTGACTTTATGCTTGTTATGCCTCTGTTGATTTTAGGACTCGGATTATTAAGTTCAGTTCCCAAATGAGCCTGTCTTAGAATGGAAGGGTAGTCGTGTTGTGCCTAAGGGTAAATTTATCTCCTACCTTAGGGCTAGAAAATTAATTTCTAAAGGGTGTATTTATCACATCGTTAAAGCCAAGGATGATAGTGTTGAGTCCCCTACTCTTGAGTCAGTCCCGATTGTAAATGAGTTTTCTAAAGATCTACCCGGAGTCCCTCCTGATAGAGAGATAGACTTTGGGATTGATGTCCTTTTGGACATGCATTGTATCTCTATTCTGCCATATAGAATGGTTCCTGCTGAGTTGAAAATATTAAAAGAACAACTAAAAGATCTCCTAGACAAGGGATTCATTAGGCCGAGTGTCTCACCTTGGGGAGCTTTTTTCCTATTCGTGCGAAAGAAAGATGGATCAGTTGAGAATGTGCATAGACTATCATCAACTGAATAAAGTTACCATAAATAACAAGTATCCCCTTCCCAAGATAGATGATTTGTTTGACCAACTTCAGGGTGCCACCTGTTTCTCCAAGATAGATCTCAGATTAGGCTATCATTAGTTGAAAGTGAGAGAATGTGATATTCTAAAGACCGCTTTCTGGACTCAATATGGTCACTTTAAATTTTTTGTTATGTCCTTCGGTCTGACTAATGCTCCTATGGCATTTATGAACTTGATGAATCGAGTGTTCAAATAGTATTTGGACATGTTTGTGATTGTATTTAAAGACGACATACTGATCTATTCAAGGAATGAGGAGGAATATGTTAATCATCTCAGAATTGTTCTTCAGTCTCTCAAAGATAGGGAGTTGGATACTACGTTTTTGAAGTATGAATTTTGGACTGCTTCTGTGACATTCCTAGGCAATATTGTATCTGACAAGGGTATAGGAGTTGATTCGTAAAAGATTGAAGCAGTTAAGAACTGGCCAAGGCCCATATCCCCGACTAACATAAGAAGTTTCTTGGGTTTGGTCGGCTACTACTATAGATTTGTTGAAGGGTTCTCATCCATATCTTCACTATCGATTAAACTAACTCAAAATAAGGATAAGTTTCAATGGTCAGATACATGTGAGAAGAGTTTTCAAGAGTTAAAAACAAGGTTGACTACTGCACCAGTGCTATCCCTACTCGAGGGAATGTATGGTTTTATTATCTATTGCAATGCGTCTAGAGTTGGATTGGGTTGTGTGTTGATGCAAAAGGTCAAAGTTATTGCATATGCTTCCAACAACTTAAGATTTATGGGAGAAACTACCCAAATCAGGAACTTGAGTTGGCAACCATAGTATTCTCTCTCAAGATTTGGTGTCATTATCTCTGTTGCATGCACATCGATGTGTTCACAGATCACAAAATCCTACAATATGTGTTTACTCCAAAAGAGCTGAACTTGAGGTAGAGGAGATGGCTTGAGTTGCTCAAAGATTATGATATGAGCATTCTCTACCACCAAGGTAAATCTAATGTTGTTGTTGATTCTCTTAGCAGGTTATCTATGGGGAGAAAAAACCAAGTAGAAGAGGGAAAAAAGAATTGGCTAAAAAGTCTGCATAGGCTTGCACATTTGGGAGTTCAACTTATTGACTCGAGTGAGGGTGATTCTATCATTCGGAATGGGGCTAAATCATCTCTAGTTGCAAAGGTGCAAGAAAAGAAATATCAAGAGCCCATCCTCCTCCAACTAAAAGACGATGTTCACAAGAAAAAGGTAATGGCTTTTGCCAAAAAGGAAGATGGAGTGTTCAAGTATCAAGGGAGATTGTATGTTCCAAGCATTGATGGTATTCGAGAGAGGATCATGGAAGAGGCCCATAACTCCAAATACTCCATCCATCCAAGTTCTACAAAGATGCACCATGACTTGAGAGAAGTATATTAGTGGAGTGGAATGAAGGAGAACATAGTAGAGTTTGTGTCTAAGTGCCCGAATTGCCAACAAGTCAAAGTTGAGCACCAAAGGCCTTGTGGAGTAGGTTAGAATATAGAAATTCTAGAATAGAAGTGGGAGATGCTTGTCACGACCCAACCCTGTAGGCCGCGACCGGGTTCCGACTTAGACCCTCATATACATACCTATCAGATATAAGAACTATACATAAGAACCCCAATGGGTCATAACATCTTCTTATACACGTAGTCTCTTTCATTTGTATCATACCATAAAAGGGCACACAAGCTGATAAGGCTTCCATAACATAACAACACTTACTACACACCATATAGGTATAATTGAAGCAAACTTACAAACAACCCACATACATAAGTCTAAAGACCTCTAAGAATATCAACAGTAATATATGGCGGGACAGGGCCTCTGTCGTATCCCTGAACAAATAAATGTATACATAGGAGGACCGGTACCAATAAGCTAGGCTCTAGAACAATAGAGCAATCCCAACTTAGCTGAGTGGAAATCTTAAGCTGATGGATCTCCAAAAAGCGTACCTGTACCTGCGGGCATGAAACACAGCCCCCCAAAGAAAGGGGGTCAGTACGATACATCTACTGAGTATATAAAACATAAAACATCATAATTCAGACAACAACTGAAATAGGGATGCAGGAACACAAGTATAATAGTTAACAATTATTATACGTGTACCTTATGAAACGAGGGCATGTACATCATCCTCATATACCATACCCAGCCTACTATGGGGCTCGATTTTATCACATTATCATATATGGTATCATACCATTGTATATGGCATCATCTCATATATTACAAATACATTATTATGTTTTCACATGCATGTCTATCTATCGTATCCGACCCTTTAGTGAGGGACTCGATGAAAGAGTAGTATACATAACATACCGCACCCGGCCTATTATTGGACTCGGTGCCATTATCACATAGTAAAATATACTGAGGAACATTCAGCCCGATCCTTAATTTAAAACAATGCCGAGGAATATATGGCTCGATCCATATTTTCATCATATCATTATATATATATATCCGGCCTGGGACTCAGTAAATAACATCATCACATAAGACATCATCGTATGCTTTATCTTCATCATATATGGCATTTTATCATCATATACTTCATATATATATATATATATATATCCGGCCCGGAACTCGGTGAAGGAGTAGTAAAGTTGTGCACGATAACGTTCCTGGCCCCTCTATGGGACTCGGAGGAAGATGGGTTACAGCGTGCACGAGTAGAGTAGTGAGAAACCATATGCAACTTAAATCATCATCCAATACTCAATGAAACAGTCAAGTGAACCGTCACCTGAAGACCAGAGTAGTAATCATCTTGAGTACCTTCTAAACATCGTTAGGGATCATATCAACTGGAGTCTTAGGAATCATAGACGTGTATCGAGACAAAGCTAAACAAATTATGGAATCAGAGACGTTTGTCATCGTAGAGACTTTAGGAATAGGAGCTTATGCATTCAATTACTCTTCATCAAATAGGAGACTCGAGAGTAGTAGTTCAACTACCTTGAGAACTTCAACATTCAGAAGTGAATAATAGTCACGAGTTATACTTGGAGCTCATAAATGGAATTATCCTCAAAGCGTATTTCACATTTCATAACATTTAAAGATGAGTAAGGATCATGCATCATGTTCAGGACTAGTGAATGGAATTACCCCAACGCTCATATTATTCATCACTTACATCAAAGACATACCAAAAGAAGAGAAGGATAGCTCTACATACTTGTTATGGGTTAATCGCATACCGGCTCGCTTCGTTACTCCTTTAACCTATTTAACACGAAAGTAATTCTAAGGTTAGTGACCTTCGAATTTCCAGCTTGTAATTCTACCACCAATTAACCATAGGAACCAATCCCTTATCCATTTCCTTCGATTAGTTCTTTATTAGTTTTGAAGTTAGCGGAAATCGGGCAGCATCTCTCTTATAACTTGCCCTATCCAAACTTCCATTTTAACTTCCAAACCTTAGCAGTCACATTAACAATAACAACCAGAAGCTATACAATATTGAATTACTACAATATGATGCAATACAAGTTCCCAACGACTCGCCCAAAATCATGATACCAAAATAAGGTTTTTAGTCTTTATTTCGTAAAACCTTTGACCACACATAACGAAGGGTTGTGTGTGTGCAAACAGAAGCAGTCACACCCCTTTTACACCACATTCCAGCCCTGCAACACATAATTAAACCATCTCTTATCACAACACCATAATCGCAACAACACTACTCAACTTCAATTTAACTAGAACAACTCCAATTTAGTTTGCTTCTCACGTCAAGTACACTTGTGCAATTTTCCTACTTTCATATTCCTTTAACACACATACTCCTTAACAACATCATTAACTCCAACTTGAAAGGGAGAACCTTACCTTGCCAAAACTTGCCTCGGAAGTTCCTTACATGCTAAAAGTTTACGGGCTGTACGCGTCATTTCTTTGCTGCCCTAAATAGTAATTTTACGTTGTTAAACACCGTTATTTAACCATAGGATACTTTAAATAATTAATTTATGGAATAGAATCAGAAACCTTACCTTGGAGTAGACATAGCCGACGCCCCTCTTTCTTTCTCCATAGGTTTTCTCTAGCTTTCTTCAAGTGTAAAAATGCTGAAATGAAGACTTAGTCATAAGACTAAGTATATATATCCACTTTTAAAGAGTGACACATGTCATCCCCTAAGGGTGACACATGTCAAGCTCTTAGGCAGCCACATCATCTTATGAAACCAATCATATACTGCCACGTGGAAGGGGGGTCCACCCCAAGCAGGTGAGTCATCTACTTGGTCCAAGTAGGTGATTCACCAACTTGGACTAAGTAGGTGATGCACCAACTTATTTCAAGTAGGCGTTTCGTCTCCTTATTTTCCTTTTATGGGTTCGTAATCTCGTCTCACTTCAAGAGCCTATGTATTCCTTGCTACTTAAGCTTGACGTGTACTCAAGTAGCTTAGTTATGTAAGACGTCTAAGTTGGTAGCTTATGCAAGTAAGTCGAGTCCTATGAATCAATACTTGTCCTCCAACTCCTTTCAAATTCCTATAACCCTATTTCCAATCTTCCTTATTATGGGGCATCACATCCTCCCTTTCTTAGAGTTATTTTAACGTTATAGATAATGTGGATCACATGATAGCTTTAGAGAAGCTAGATAGGTGTTCCCATGTACCAAAAGTGCGGGGCATAATAATGATCAACATGGACTTTATAACAGTTTTACCATGATCTCGCAGACAACATGACTCTATTTGGGTGATTATGTATAGGATGACCAAATCAGCCCATTTCTTGTCAGTTAAGACTACTGATACCACAGAGGACTATGCCTGATTATACCTTCAAAAGATTGTCAAACTTTATAGGGTTCCTTTTTCCATCATCTCAGATAGGGGAGCTCAATTCACTGCTCAGATTTAGAAATTATTTTAGAAAGGTTTAAATTCAAGAGTGAACCTTAGTACTATTTTTCATCCGCAGAAAGACGGCCATGCAGAACATACAATTCAGACTTTGGAGGATATGTTGAGAGCCTGTGTTATAAACTTCAAAGGTAATTGGGATGATCACTTACCTTTTATTGAGTTTGCATAAAATAACATATTCCATTCAAGTATTCAAATGGCTCCAAATGGCTCCTTATGAAGTCATGTATGGGAGGAGATGTAGATCACCAATTGGTTGGTTCGAAGTTGGTGAAGCTGAAATGATTGGACCAGACTTAGTTCATCAAGCCATGTAGAAGGTGAAAATCATCCAAGAAATGTTGAAGACTGGTTAGAGTCGCCAGAAATCCTACACCAATGTTTGGAGAAGAGATTTGGAGTTCGAAATGCATGATTGAGTATACTTGAAGGTTTCACTCATGAAGGGTGTGATGAGATTTGGAAGAAAAGGAAAGCTTAGTCCTTGCTACATTGGTCTTTATCAGATTGTGAAGAGGGTGTGTAACGTAGCCTATGAATTGGAATTGCCCCTAGGGTTAACAACTATTCATTCCGTGTTTTACATCTCTATGCATAAGAAGTTTTTGGGAGATACGTCACTTGTTGTCCCGAATAAGAGCAATGGGGTGAAGGAGAGTTTGAGCTATGAAGAGATTTCGATTCAGATTCTTGATTGTCAGGTTCGCAAGTTGAGAACGAAAGAGGTTGCATCCGTCAAAGTTCTATGGCAAAATCAATTTGTTGAGATGCTACGTGGGAAGATGAAAAGGATATGAAAACTAGATACCCCCATCTATTCGTGCCTCATAATGATGATGTTGGTGGTAATATTCCTTTTTGCTATTTTTGAGTTGGAGTATTTGATGTGTATTCTTGAATCCAAGTAGTGATTGTTTGATTGATTGAGTATATTTGAGTTTTGATTGTATTCATGCCTTGAGAAAACCTTAGCTTGGTCTACATTCAAGGAAGAATATTCCCAACGGAGAGTTATTGTAATACCTTGGAAATTGGAAGTCGAAACAAAAGAGAATTTAGAGAAATCTTGACTGCTCATATTCCTACGATTCGTAGAACAGTCTAAGACTCGTATCAGTGGATAGAGGTTGGAAATTTGACTGTCTAAGAGTAAGCTGAAGGGTAAGTTGACTGTCATGCCCTATTTGTACCGAGGTTAGATAAAGCACAACTTATAGACTCTAAAATGATTAATAATTGTATAGAGTCGCCACCTAATTTATTAAGGAAAATAAGGAAAACTTATTTAATGCATGACCCACATTTTAATCTACAAAAAACTAATTTAGATTCTAGGTAAGGATATACATTATTCCAAAGTGAAGGTGTTAGGCATCCTTCGAAATTTGCGAAAAAGCATAATATTAATTTAATTGAGTCAAGAACAGACAAGATATTAAAAAAATAAAGTAGCAATCCATATATATATAATCTAAAGTTATTAAAAGCATAAAAATAAAATAATGGAGAATAATAATGGCACAACCCTATACATTATCCAAAAGGCACAACACCACCAACCTAAATGGAACAATAACAAAATAAAATAAAGTCATAAAAATAGAAGAGACTAAATTAACGAGCAAGAATGGTCTAATGATAACAAATATAATAATCAAACAAAATATTAATAAATTATTGGTTAAATTAATATTGACAATAAATATGACTACCTAAATTAAGAACAATATTTTGAATAGAGTTTACAGCTTAACAATGTAACCCACACGATTTTACCAAAGTGTTTTCCGTCTTTTAAAACGGGGAGGCCTCGAAAATCGACGAAAAGATTTTTTTATTGGCCATTGGACCTGCAAACAGTTTAAAAAGGAAACAAACAAAATTGAGGTAAAAGAATAACATTACAGACGTTCAAATTAGCTAAAAATGTCGAATAAAATGACCCAAATAAAAATAGTAAACAAAACTTAACAGAGAATCATTAATAATGACCGGAGAACATGAAAACAAAGAAAACAATGGCCGGAGTTTGAACCCCTCCATCAAGATCTGAAATAAAATAAAATATACGTAGAAATGCAACAAAACATAGCAACAAGAACAACAAAATTATAAAATAAAGTGAAGCAACATTTATGTCTAGTTAGACTTGGGAGCGAAAACTCAAATCTCACAAAAAATGAAGTGTGTTTGGCTGGAAAAGAAGAGGATTTTGATGGATTTGGTGGTTGTTGGTTGGTTTTAATCGAGAAATGTGAAGGAGAGAGATAAAGTAGTGAAGAAGTGTTAAATTTGGTGTTATTTATAGTGAGGGTGAGGGAGAGAGTGGAGAAGAAGTATAAATATTATGGGTGTGTTACTTTTTTAGAAAGAATTAGAGATGAGAGAGAAAGAGTTTGAAAATGATTGTATAAGTGTAGAAAATTGTAGTGTATAGGTGTTGGACTTTTGTTGTAGTTGTTGATGGGTGTGTTTTATTTAGGAAGAATAAGAGAGGAGAGAGAGATTGAAAATGGTTATACAGGGTGTAAAAAATTGTAGTGTATAAGTGTTGGACTTTTGTTGTAGTTGTTGATGAGTGTGTTTTTTAGGAAGAATAAGAGACGAGAGAGAGAGAGTTTGAAAATGGTTATATAGGTGTAGAAAAATATAGTGTATAAGTGTTGGACTTTTGTTGCAGTTGTTGATGAGTGTATTTTTTTAGGAAGAATAAGAGAGGAAAGAGAGAGAGAGAGAGAGAGAGAAAGAGCTTGAAAATGGTGATTTGTGTAGAAAATTTTGTGTGATTAGAGGGGTAGCTAAAATTGTGGGAAAATTTGTGTGATTAGTCGGGTAGGTAAAATTGTGGAAAAATTTGTGTGATTAGTCGGGTAGGTAAAATTGTGGAAAAATTTGTGTGATTAGTCGGGTAGGTAAAATTGTGTGAAAAATTTGTGTGATTATTGAGGTAGGTATAATTGTGGGAAAAAAATATTTATCTGTATTTTAATGTATTTTTTAGACTGTGCTAAAAATAATTAAATAAATATAAACAAATATAACAAATGACATGTAAAAAATGCAAATTAACGAAGTGTTATAAAAAATCGCTATAATTGAAACTAAATAAAATAAACTGATAAAAATTTTCAACTAAGTATGATTATAGATAAAATTGATTTAAAATTGTAAAAATACACTTTTAACTATTTAACAAATAAAATATTTAAAAGTATGAACTTCAAAAATATCATGTCAAAATTTGATGTTAACTATTTCGACTTTTTATATCTACGAATTGTGCTTAAAGTATAATTAATGTAAAAATAATATGTATCGATATATAACACAAAAAAAGTAAAAAAATATAAAATGTAATCGATATTTTAAAGATATACTATATTGTAAAGAATAAATTATAGTGCTATGTTGTGTACGTTTGTTGATGACTGTAAAAATAGTGTGACTATTAAAATTTACAATGACACTAAATAGATAAGAATCCTATTATTTATGAAACTAAGAAAAGTACATCATAAATTATTAAAAGAGAAAAAATGAGAATAAATTCATGAAAATCCTAAAATAAGGATACTTATTAATAATTCAGAAAAACTGAAAAAATGTGTAAAAATAATAATTTGTGTTCTTTAACGATCAAGAAGTTTGAGGACGTTAATTTTAAGCACAGAGAACCAAAATTGGGTGTCAACATTGACGACTCGTAGAAGATTTGATGATTGGTAGAAATGAGTCGTCATTGCAGGGTTTGAGATCCTGCAAATCACAAGTCTCAGAACCCACTCTACGACTTGACAGGATGGGTCATAGACCAAACGGTGACTCGTCAACACGATTCATAGAGAAACTTTAGAGACTCAGGTTTTCAGGGTTTTTGTGAATTTGCAGGACGACGGGTCTTTACGACCCGTAATACTTTCTATGACTCTTAGACTTGAGTCGTAGACTAAGTGTACTTTCCAACCCAGTTCCACGAGTGGCCTTCTATGATTCAAAGAAAATCCTACGACTCGTAGAACCAACTCATAGATGGTTAGAGTCGATTTTTATGAAGGATAGTTTGGTCTTGTACCAACCTTCACAAGGCGTTTTGGGACTATTTTGAGTCCCTTAACAATACCCTTTAAGCTAAGAGCTCTCATTAACACTTAAACTTTTTGAAACCGAGAATTGGAGAACAGAAGGAGGGCCAGGGTTCAAGTTTTTCAAGTGAGGCCAACAAATTTTCGATTGTTCTTCGAGTTTCAGCTATGTAAGGCTGAACTAAAACATGGACTTTGTTCCTCCATGTGCCCATGATTGTGATAGATTTATTGTGAATGGATTGAGTCCCCATTATTGTGTTTCTTGAGAATTTATTACTTAAAACTTAACATGTTTTACTGATTATTGAGAAATTGATACTTTTCTACGAACTAGTTTCTTGAACAAAAGATTTGAACTACTTGTTTCATAAACCTTATTAGCATATGGATGGATATTAAATGTATATTCTTAAGGATTGAGTCTAGAGTCTTGACTTTGTGAATGCACAATCATGATTGGGATGTGAGCATAATGATAGTATTGATGAACTTAATAGTCCTTTATATTTTTATAATTGAACCCAAGTGAATGATCTCAACTGAATGTTGTCATAAATGATTGTCCAAACTTCTCTTTCAAATTCATATTGAGTCTTCTGCTGAATGAATGAATGTGTGATTAGACCAATTGGTTCGCCTGGGGACGAACAATGGTCTTCGAGTGCTGGCCATGCCTAGGCTACCCTCTCGGGGTGTGACACACACCTTAGTGGTTTGTGTAATGCATTCTCTCTTTTATCTTTATTTTTTGAAAAAATATTTCCACATGACATTCCATATGGATAAAAAATATTATCTTGACAAAAATTAAACAAACTATTAATATTAGTCAAAAGTTAAACACTAAAATATTTTTAACCCCAAAAAGAGAAATTATTTTTTTATAAAAGAAATGACTTTTAATTTTTTTTAAATATAATTTAAAATATTTTGCTCACGCACCCCCCCCCCCCCCCCCACAATCTCCGTCCTTTTATTTTTAATTTTTTTTTTAAATTTCATTTAGAAAATATTTTTAAAATATTCATACTTCACTCCCTCACCCACTCCTTCCTAAAAAATATTATTATTTTTATTTTTTTAAAAAATAAAATTATATCCATCCCATCTAACCCTTTGCTCTTAATTTATAATTTTTTAAAAATATTTTTCTCGTTTTGTGTTAGATATGTACATATATTTTTAGAAAAATATTTTTCCTACGTTCGAGTGCTGGCCAAACCTAGAATACCCTCTCGGGGCGTGACACACACATTAGTGGTGTGTGTAATACACTCTCTCTATTTTTTGAAAAAACATTGTCACATGGTATTCCACATGGATAAAATATTTTACCTTGACAAAAATTAAATAAACTATTAATATTAGTTAAAAGTTAAAGACTAAAATATTTTTATTCCCAAAAAAAGAAATTATTTTTTATAAAAGAAATTACTTTGTGTTAGATATTTACATATATTTTTAGGGAAATATTTTTCCTACTTTCGTACTGATTATAAAATAAATAAAAATTTTATTTTAAGAAAAGTCTTGCGGCAAGATTTTTTTTTTTTCTAAAATCATACGTATATATCTAACACAAAACGAGAATTTTTTTTTTGAAAGCAGAGGGTTAGGTGGGGTGGGGTAGGATTTTTTTTTTTAAATTAAAAATATTTAAATTATTATTTGAGGGGGGAGGAAGTGGAGTGAGGTAAAAAAATATTTTTATATTTTATTTTATAATATTTTTTGAACGGGAGATAGTAATACTTTAATCTTTAATTTTAACTAATTCTAATAATTTATTTAATTAGATATGAAACTTACACTCCAATAATTTAAGTATGAAACTCAAAAAAAAAATAATTATTGTATTTTTGACACATATCCTTTTTTTTAAATGAATCAAAAATAAAAATAAAGAAAACAAATTAAAGCAAAAGTATTTTTTTGCCTCTCCATCTCGAACGAACATCTTGAAAGAGGTTTAAGGATGTTGGGATTCTATGCGGCTACTGACTACTGCTCAAGTTGACTAAACTATAAATTTCACATACTCGTGGATTCTTGGAATATCTTGCAATTACCTGTATTCTGCTACTACTATATATACATCCTCACATTTTTCACTCTAACATTTATGATGTCTTTTTCTATATTTGATAACAACATGTTAGAGGTTTGCATATTTACTTTACAGCTTTTGAATAAGCATTTTCGTTTCGAAAAATAAAAGGATTTTTTTTTTATTTTCACCGAAGTTTTCAATTCTTTTTATCTTTGCAATATTTAAGGGCTCATTAATCATTCATTTATTAATTATTTAATTTTCAAGACGGACGTGAAACCATTTACTTAAACGAAGTTAATAATTTGAATTTGCAATTTAATTTAAAACCATTGTGGAAATTTTCTTGATCTTGGCAAGTTTGGGAATTGGGATTTAAGTTGTTAATAATTTTCAGGGTTTAAGGGGTTTATGAATGGAGCACAAAGAAGGGCTGAATAGTTCTGGGGTTACAGTTAAAAGTAATGAAACTTCTGAAAACTACAGAATGACCCCAAGTAATGAAATTGCGAATGGGTTTACTGGAGCAATGGCTGCAGTTATACCTGCAACGCCAATGAGCGTGGCAGCACCGTCTACGGAAGGGCAGAAGAAGAGGGGAAGGCCTAAGAAATATAGATCAGATGGTTCTTTAAATACTGCATTATCACCAATGTCAATATCAGCTTCAATCCCACTTTCAGGAGATTTTTCTGGTTGGAAAAATAGTGGAAGCCGCCCTGTTGAATCCTTCAAGAAGAAGCAGAACAAGTTTGAGCTTGGAATTCCAGCTAACAATTTTCCCTCTTATATTGATTTAATTATAGAAGATTGAACAGAGGTTATGATTATTCATGTGTGTTTCTTTTATCTGATTTAAATGTTCTACACACTGTTGAATAGTTATTTGTGACTACAAATATACAAAATGCTGAATTTGCTGCTGTAGAAAGTTTGTTTCCCTGACTTCTGTTTGGTTCTGCATTCTTTGGGTCCCATATCTAAAATGGTCTCATTCTTTGGCATTTATGATGTTGGATTTGTTGGGTTTAATAGATAGTTTGAATGGGAAATTGAGGGGAAAAGAAGTGGAGGAAAAAATGATCTGTTCTCTCTTGCTTAATGAAATAAGCTTTGGTCCCACATAGGTGGTGGAAAGGAAAAGTCTCCTACTTAAAAGTAGAAACACTCCTTCATGTTGCTAACGGGTCAAGAAGAAGGTCTCCCTCTCCTCGTCGCTCGCTCGGCTCGGCTTCGGCTTCGGCTTTGTATTTGGTCAATTGATATGATTGATTGATAATTTTTTTGGATCAAATTTCCTTTAAATTTTAATTAATTAATATTATTTATTTATTTAATTAATTAAGTGAAAAAATCCTGACCCGCGACCCGTTTCTTTCCCGAATTAATTTTAAAATATTTTCCTCCATTTTTCCAACGGATTTTTTGAAAGGTTGCAACATTGTACGAAAAGTTGCAAACCTTTTCTCAACAGACAAACCTTTTTCCAACAGGTGTCTTTTCTTAAAAGGTGCAAATAGTCTATATATATTTGTTAATCCTCAGAATGTTCCATACGAAATTTCTGAAATAACATCCTCTTCTTCTTTCTGTAATTCCTAAAACTCGTGTGATATACAACTCGAGTGGTTCGCAGTTACCAGAATTTGCAGTACCTCTATTTTGGGGAGTAAATCGTTCTATCCTGGGAGGAAAAATTTCAAAAACTTCAGGTACGTTGAGGGGAATAATTTTCTTAAGGACACACTGTGCATTCAGTGGGCTCGATTTTGTTCTTATATTAATTTTTCAGATTCTGTATTTTATTACTTTCGGTAGTTAATATTACTGTTTTAATATTTACAATACAGTTTACTAACAGGATTAAGATGCTGAATGAGGGTATATTTTCCGCATCTATAGTTTAGTAGTTATCTGGAGGAGAAGCAGTATGATACCGACAGTAGAGTATACCACTTGGTATGAATTTTAATAAGCTTATGTGGTCACACTCTTGTGTCTACCCAATTTTTGCAGGGAACATGATGTGAAACAGAATAAAAAATCACTTTCTCTGTTTTAATTTGTTTGTCTGGTTTTGACTTGATACGGAGTTTAATAGACTAAAGAAGATTTTAGAATCTTGTGAATTCTCAGAAAACAAAAGAAGTCTCTAAAATCTTGTGGTCTTAAACTAAAGAAATTTCAAGGAATACAAAAAAAGTTAAAAATTGGATCTATGTCCAACGAATTACACCTAGTAAGAAAAAGTTTTGATATTTAAAATGTATCAAAATGTATTTTAATCTTGTGGACTTAAACATGCCATATATAAAGTTGAAATTAAAGAGTTTTCAGGAAAAAAAAAGAAACATTCTTTTTTTAAATGGACTAAAAAGAAAAGTAAGACAAACAAATTGTAATGGAGGGAGTAAGTGAATTTTAACGAATAAGCTCATTACCCTTTCAAAAGGATAAGAAGGCATGTGATTGTGTAGGGTACCTAACGCATGAGATGTACCTGCTCGGTTTGAGTGTTGGTTATTTTGCAAGATGGAACAAATACATATTTTGAAAATAGGTTCTGGTTAAAACTGTATAAGTTATTTTATCAATATATTTTATAGTTCATAGGACTGAGTAGAAATGAACAAAGTTATTTTATCAATCTAATGATGCTGTAGGTTACAACACTGCAGTAGAAAATTAGAAATGAATAAAATGATGTAACAAAGCATGGATTTCATGCATGACAATGTTCTGCCATCTACCATCCTAGAAGAAATTATGATTTTGATGTCGTAGATATTATTTGAAATAGCAAACTAGTAATTGCAATGAAAATATTTTGCTCCTCATTGATGAACAACTTATATCATGGCCATTTACTTTGCCTGATAAAGCTAATATCCTTTTACTACCTGACTTTTCTCAAGAGTTCTTTCAAATTGTAATGATACCAATAGGTGCCTTCAGTGGCAGTATATTATAGTCTATGCACTCAGAGTGATAACAAGAGAATCATCAGTGTGCAACACTTGCAAATATATTTCATCAATAAAGTATGCAAAAGTTAGAATTTTCAGTTGACAGAAAATATGATAAATCGGTATTAGGAAAATTTTAAGTTGACAGAAAATATGATAAATCGGTATTAGGAAACTAGAATTCAAGTGGATGTGGGTGGGAACTGGTTAAATAAAAAGGAAAACAGATCGACTTCTCTGTGATATCCTTTTTCTGAAGTAATCTATCGAGATATCTTGTCCATTGCGTTTGGCCTTATTTCATTGTGAAATTAGAAAAAAAGTAGTTTTTGTTTTCAAAGTGAAAAATGATATTTGAAAATTGCAGGAGTTCTGGGAAAAAGTTATTTTTGTAATGTTCAGTTTTGCATTATGTTGAAGGTTCAGGTTTGGTTGTACTATTATTGAACTTGTATTTGATTTCCTTAGGGGAAAAGGTGGCGTATTCTGCTGGTGAAAATATATCACCACATGTAGCATACTCTGTTGGTGGAAACTTTACACCGCATGTGTTTACTGTTAATGCTGGCGAGGTATGCATTTACGTATCAATGTTTCATATATTCTTACTGCAATACTACTACTTTCAAAAGCTTGTGTTATATTCAGGTAGCTTTATTTGTAGGCATAAACTTAATTCACTATGTTAAGAGATGAAATTGCTTTCTCCCACCATTAAATTATCTGTTGAATGTCAAAGAACTTCTGGATCTAATTAGCTTCTTGTAACAATGTCTGCACTTCTGTTGTCCATGGCTTCGTCAAATGCACTGTGGACAAAAATGCAAAGTAGCAGACTAGAGAAAAGAGACATTTTGTGACACCTATGTATTTCTATGTAAACATATATAGGTGGACAATTATATTAAAATTGGTAGGCTCCTTCCTCCTTGTGTCTTTCTTTCTCCATATGTTGAGAGGGATGGGAAGGTTCTAGCTTTCTCCAATCCACCTTTATCTGTAAAGCAATACTATAAAAATCCCATGCCTAGTATAATCCCACAAGTGGAGTTTGGGGTGGTAGTGTATACGCGGACTTTACCCTTATAATGGGAGGTAGAGAGGTTTCCGATAGACCCTCGGCTCAAGAAAAAATATATCAGAGCAGTTTGGGAAAAGAAATAACCGAAGTGAAGAAGCCACAACAAAATACTAAAGATAGCATGTTAAAACATTTGGAAAAAAGGAACATTAACTCCAACAAAATAATACTATAATCGAAGTACAAGATACAACATATAGTAGTAGAAAAACAATTGTATAGATAATGTAAATATCCCTTTTCTATAACAACAGATAGAGGTACGTAGAAAAACTATTGTATAGATAATGTAAATATCTGTAATGACCCTCAAGGTCATTTTCATTTTTTTCGATATTTTCAATGTTTAGAGATTTTCTGTAGCGACCCCAAGTCATTTATGCCTTGTTGGCACTGATAGTTCGGTTGTCTGTTCGTTCATTTGGGTTTTATGCCCGTTTTCCTGTTTTGGAACTCTTGGAGTTTGAACAATTGATTTTGGTCAAAACTCCAGGAAGACACCTTTAGAATGGAATTTTAATGGTTCCATCAGCTCTGAAATGGCCAAATTAGGCTAGTAGCATGGTCAACATGAGCATTGAGCCTTATTGTGCGAGTTTGAGCCATTAGACGTTTTAGCCTTTAAGCTTTAGCCTAAAGTTGACTTTGGTCAGCATTCTTAGAAAACGTGCTCAGATTGGAATTCCGTCAGCACGGTTAGCTCCGAAATATCGAGTTTGGTCTAGAATGACCTTTTGTTCGTGTTCCAAAGCTTCCGATCTCATTTCAAGCCTGCTTGTGGAAATGATAAAATTTATGCTTGGGTGTGGGACCCACATTTTATCGAGACGATCTCAAATGAAATATTTGAGTGCGCCATTAAGTCTAGAGCATCGAATTTGGTGGGGTAGCATAGTCCTTTTGGGTGCACGAGGTTCCGAATGAATTTTGAACCCCCATCGGAGAATCCCAAAAACGAACTCATGTGGATACTCCTCAGCCAGAGGACAATCTCTCAAATACACATGTATTCCCTTGGCCTTAGCTGATGCAGGGTTGCTGGTGCAGCCCATTCTTGTGCTTCATGTTCGCGAGCCTCTTGGCCGCATTCACGGAGGCCTGGCAGTGGTCTTAAAACAAACCCATTCAGCAGCCAAGTCTCATTTCGAGACTTGACATTCTTGGGGTTTTTGAGAGCAATGCTCAATCTTGGGGTTTTTGAGAGCAATTCTCAACCAAAATTCGCGATTCTTGTTCCGGTGAGTTGAAAATTCTTATGCGAATGTTCCGGGACCCTTTCTCATCCTAAAAATCTTGTAAGCTTCGGTAAATTCGTTGTTTTCTTGTATTTTTCACTATTCTGGAGCTTGAAGTTGGTGGGGTTGTTTTGAGCTCTTTCGGTGCTCGGAATGTGCCCATATTTGGGGCACAAGTTCATTGAGCTATTTTGTCACGCTCCGGGGGGGTACCCTAGGCCTGGCCGGCACTTGAAGGCCATTTCTGACCTCCGAGCAAACCACCTGGTCCAGTCACACATTCATTCAAACACATTCTCTTAGCGGAAAAACTTAATTAATAAAATACTGTTCATATATGGGGGCCGAAGGCCAAGCATTTTCAACCCAACAAAATAATATAATAAGACTCCTCAAAATAACAGTTCAACCTCCTCACACTCCAGTCTATGAAGCCTCTATCGAAGTCTAAGAGGTGCCAATGACAAGTCCATGGCTACCAATAATCAAAGTAAAGGAAACGACAACACACTATACAAGAAAGCTCAACATCCTCCGGAAACTAGGAGGACTCACCAACTAGCTGGGAGTGTATATGGATCTTCAACGGAGCGCCGGTTGATGATCTCTGGTACCTGTCTCTGCATCATGAAACGATGCAGGCCAAATGGCATTAGTACATGGAATGTACGAGCATGTAAAATGGCCGAATACAACGGACATCAAGGAAGAATCAAATCAACTCGGAATCTCAACTCAAGGAAAATAACAACTCAATCAAGTGTCCTAAGTCTAAACAAGAATATGATTTAGATGGGACCAATCACATACCATTCAACTCACTCTGACTCAGAGTACTATCAAGACCTATTTGGGAGTTTCTCTTATCCGACAACCATCACTTATGAGCCAGTGACAGTACAACAAGCCGACGTTGTTGCCGCGTCCGTTCATACTTTGCCAGGGCATGAACGAGTCAACCAATCATGGATCCAATCCAACCAAGTCCTATAATGTCAGGACAAACCTCTCGGGGAAGCATCCGACTTAACGGTTCAATCCACCCTACGTTTGGCAACACAGGTATTGGGTTCGAATATGGACTATACTCTTGCCCAATTCGGTGCTCGATACTCCTCCCAAGACTCAATGCTCATAAAACTCCATCCAATCAACTCAATCAGCTCATATCGACAAGTCTCATTACAACCTTGTCAACTCATAAACTCTATCACAATCAAATCTCTTCCAATCGTACTATCCGATCAATCTCAATCATCTCTTCAAAAGAAATTTAAATGCACATTTATAGCAACATATAGATATAATCAATCATTACCTCCATCCATTTGAGAAATCTTTGTGACTCATCACAACTTCGAGACCTTAAATCGACGTTTTAAAATCGATAACATTTTTAGGAAAGTAACATCCTTTATCACAATCTAAGTAATTAAAAGGTCAATAACACATATTTAACAACTCATCTTTATCAACTCATACTCACATAAAGGCCCATTTTAAGAATTTTTTAGCTCAACAACATCAACACATATAGAGTCAACTAAATAGGGGACAAAACTCATACAAATATAACCATACCAAGAAAACTCCATTTTGCATGAACATCTAACCTCAAAGCAAGAGTAGGGCACATGGGTGGACTCAATCCATGTTTTGTATAGCCTTACATACCTTAGTGAAGATTTGAAGAAAACCTTGTGGTTGGGTCTTCAATGGAGAACTCAAACCTTGAAGCTCTTGGAACTCTTCTTGTTGGAGAAGGATTTGGAGAGGAAGAAGAAGAGAGAGAGAGAGAGAGGTTTCTAGGGCTTTTAGAGAGAGAGTGGGGGCTGAAGAAATGGTCCAAAAATGTTCAAGGCTTGTGAATATATAATTTGGGACAATTCCCAAATTACCCTTCCTCCAAAATTCTAAAAAATAGGCCACAATGCCTTTGGCGCGATAGTGGCGCGTCGCGCCCTTACAGCGCCAAGGCCAATTACGCCTAAAAACCTGCACAACTTTTAGTGGCGCGCCGCGCCAAGGACCAAACTACTGAGGCATGTTTATGGCGCGATAGTGGCGCGTCGCGCCCTTATAGCGCCAAGGCCAAAGGTTCTGGGTTCTGGAATTTTGGCTTGAAAAACCCTGCACACCTCGCAGTGGCGCGCCGTGCTAGGGACCAAACTACTGAGGCATGTTCCTGGCGCGATAGTGGCGCGTCGCGCCACTACGGCGCCAAGCCCAGATTTCCAGTAGTTGAACCCCAGGCCTGAAATTCCTGCTGTGCTAGTTCATCTTAGGATGGTCATATCTTTCGATTCCGAACTCCAAAATTTACATTCTTGGTAGCGTTGGAAAGAAGACTCGATGACCATTAATTTAATAGTTTGTGGGCCATCCAGATCGTCATATATCAAAAGATAGGGTCGTTAGAAGTCAACCCCTTATGCGAACTCCTCCTCAAACTTAGCCACGATGAATCTTTTTGGTCTTAGCTCGACCCTAAGGATCCTCTGTGACCCCACATCACCTCCAACACTCCTCAATTACTCGGGGACTCATCTTAACTCAAGCACACACTTCTAAATAATTGGATTCGACCCTGTACGAATACAAGAAGGGTCCGAATCCTAGGGAAGAATTTTGAGGGGTGTTACATTATCTCCCCCTTGGGATCATTCGTCCTCGAATGACGAGTAACCAAGAATGGACTCGGAGTATAAATCATAATCAGAATTCAGTCAATCAATTAATCAAATTCTCAATAAATTATCAATCAAGACTCAAAATGCACAAATGAATTCAAATCAAGGAAATGGGCATTACCTTCAACATTCTCATTGGTAGGCCCGAATAGATGTGGATATTTGGATCTCATAGCTTCCTCCGCTTCCCATGTGGCTTCCTCAACAAATTGATTCCTCCACAGGACCTTGACTGAGGCAACCTCTTTGTTCCTCAATTTGCGAATTTGGCGATCAAAAATTTGGACCAGAATCTCTTCATAAGACAAGCTATCCTTAATTCCAACGCTATCAATGGGGACTATCAACGAGGGATCGCCCAAGCACTTTTTCAACATCGAAACGTGGAACACCGGATGAATAGAGGCTAGCTCTGAGGGTAACTCCAACTCATAGGCAACACCCCCAATCCACCCTAAAATTTGGTAAGGACCAATATATCGAGGACTAAGCTTCCCCTTCCTTCCAAACCTCATGACACCCTTCATGGGTGACACTTTCAAATACACCCAATCATCCACCTCGAATTTTAAGTCTCTCCTCCTCACGTCGGTGTAAGATTTTTGGCGGCTTTGGACTGTTTTTAGCCTATCTTGAATAATTCTCACTTTCTCCATGGCTTGGTGAACAAGGTCAGGCCCAATCAACTCGGCTTCACCAACTTCAAACCACCCAATGGGAGATCTACACCTCCTCCCATACAAAGCTTCATAAGGAGCCATTTGAATGCTTGCATGATAGCTATTGTTATATGCAAACTCTATGAGAGGTAAGTGGTCATCTCAATTTTCTTTGAAGTCAAGAACGCATGCCCTCAACATATCTTCCAATGTTTGGATGGTGTGCTCGGCCTGGCCATTTTTTTGGGGATGGAAGGCCGTACTCAAGTTCACCCTCGAACCCAGTCCCTTCTAAAAGGATTTCCAAAATTGGGAAGTGAATTGAGCTCCTCTGTCTGAGATGATAGACAAAGGGACCCCATGCGATCTGATGATCTCCTGAATATACAACTTTGCATAATCTTCTGCGGTGTCAGTAGTCTTAACCGCCAAGAAATGAGCAGATTTCGTCATTCTATCCACAATCACCCAAATGGAATCATGTTGCTTTCGGGACCTCAGCAAGCCTGTAATAAAGTCCATGTTGATCATCTCCCACTTCCATTTTGGAACTTCTATGTTTTGGGCTAAACCACATGGCCTTTGATGCTCAACCTTCACCTATTGGCAATTCGGGCACTTAGAAACAAATTCCGCAATATCCCTCTTCATCCCACTCCACCAATAGATTTCCCTCACGTCATGAAACATTTTCGTGGAGCCTGGATGAATAGAGTACCTGGAACTATGCGCTTTGTCCATAATCCTTTCCCGAATATTACCGACATCAGGTACACATAATCTACTTTGGTACCTCAGCACACCATCTCCCCCTTTGGTGAAAACCATCACCCCTTGTTTGTGAACAACTTCCTTCAACCGGAGGAGGACGGGATCCTGATCTTGTTTCTCCTTTACCTCTGCTACAAGTGAGGACGTAGCCCCATCTCGAACATTTACTCCACCTTCATTGTTCTCTTCGAGTCGAACTCCCAATCGGGCTAATCTATGTACCTCCTTCACCAATTCCCTCCTTCCCTTCTCCACATGGGCAGTGCTACCCATGGACAACCTACTAAGAGCATCAGCAACAATATTAGCTTTATCTAGATGGTAGAGGATGCTCATGTCGTAGTCCTTGAGTAGCTCGAGCCATCGCCTTTGCCTCAGGTTGAGTTCCTTCTGGCTGAAGACATATTGTAAGCTCTTATGATCGGTGAATATGTCAACATGCACTCCATACAAGTAGTGGCGCCAGATTTTCAGCGCAAACACCATAACTGCCAGCTCAAGGTCATGAGTTGGGTAATTTTGCTCATGAACCTTAAGCTGTCTCGAAGCATAGGCTATCACCTTCTCCCTTTGCATCAACACACAACCAAGCCAATTCTAGATGCATCACAGTAGACCACAAACCCCTCTGTTCCATCGGGCAAAGCTAGAACAGGAGTAGTGGTTAGCTTGGCCTTTAATTTCTGGAAACTCTCCTCACAAGCATCGGACCATTGGAACTTAGCCTTGTTTTAAGTCAGCTTAGTCAATGGTGATGATATGGATGAGAATCCCTCTACAAACCTTCGATAATAGCCGACCAAACCCAAGAAGCTTCTTATCTCTGTCGGAGATGTGGGTCTGGGCCAATTCTTCACAGCTTCAATCTTCTAGGCTTCAACCTGAATACCATCTCCAGACATAATGTGGCCTAAGAAGGCCATTGATGCAAGCCAAAATTCACATTTAGAGAACTTTGCATACAATACCTGGTCTCTCAAGGTTTGTAAAACGACTCTAAGATGATAGGCGTGCTCCTCTTCATTCTTGGAGTAGACCAGAATATCATCTATGAATACAATCACAAACATATCAAGATATGGTTTAAACACCTGGTTTATGAGATCTATGAAAGCTGCGGGGGAATTTGTCAACCCAAAAGACATGACCAAAAATTCAAAGTGGCCATAACGAGTCCGAAAAACGGTCTTCAGAATATCACATTCCCTCACTTTCAACTGATGGTAGCCGAATCTCAAGTCTATCTTTGAGAAACACGTGGCACCCTGAAGTTGATCAAATAAATCATCTATTCTGGGGAGAGGGTATTTATTCTTTACGGTGACCTTGTTTAGCTGCCTGTAGTCAATACACATTCTAAGGGACCCATCCTTCTTTCGCACGAATAGGACCGGAGCACCTCATGGTGAGACACTCGGCCTAATGAATCCCTTATCTAACAAGTCCTTCAACTGTTCTTTCAACTCCTTCAACTCGACTGGAGTCATTCTATATGGAGGAATTGAGATAGGCTGGGTATTAGGAAGAATATCAATCCCAAAGTCAATCTCCCTATCAGGAGGGACTCCAGGCAGATCTTCAGGAAAGACATCTGGAAACTTGTTGACAATAGGAACTGACTCAAGGGATGGAGACTCAATATTGTCATCTTTCACTCAGACAAGGTGATAAATGCACCCTTTTGCGATTAGCTTCCTAGCCCTAAGGTATGAAATAAACTTACCCTTAGGCGCAACAGGACTACCCTTCCACTCTATAACAGCCTCATTCGGGAATTTGAACGTGACCACCTGAGTTCTACAATCAATAGAGGCATAACAGACATACAGCCAGTCCATGCCAAGGATCACATCAAAATCAACCATGTCTAACTCAACCAAGTCAGCCAAGGTATCTCTGTGATGAATTGACACAGTGCAATCTCTATAGACTTTCTCAGGTACGACAGAATCACCAATAAGGGTAGCTACGTAGAAAGGCTCACTAAGACATTCAAGGATTTTTTGAACTTACTAGCCACGTAAGGAGTTACAAAAGATAGGGTGACACCCTAATCCATCAAAATATAACAGTAAAGAGAAGAGACTCGAATCATACCCGTCACGATGTTTGGAGAGTTCTCCTGATCTTGGCGACTACCCATGGCATATAGGTGATTTGTACCTCCACTCGTACCTGAAGTAGTGCCCCTCTGGTTACCCCTAGATGGCGGTGTGGTGGTAGAGAACTGGGCTCTGTTCCCCTATGCTGGACACTCCTTCTGAAAATGGTCTATTTGGCCGCATTTATAACAACCAACCCTTCCCGCTCTGCATTCTCCCAAGTGGAGCCTACCACACTTGCCGCATGGTGGATTCCCTTGCGAACCTTGACCCACGCTAGCTTGTGATTGAGAACCCTGGGGTCTGAAATTCTGGCGACTCTGACCCTGCCGATCGTACCTGTTCTGCGGCATAGGTGCACTGGCGGTAGATGAGGCATAGTTGGAAGGCCTCTTCTGGAAGAAGGACCTGTTGCCCTTGTTTTACCTCTATTTACTCTCATGGCCCGCTGATTTTACCTTCTTGCTTAGGTGCTCTTCTCTGTCTCTTCTTTTCTCATCCTCTACCTGTTGAGCATACACCATTAATTTGGAAATATCCATATCCGAGATCAACAATGCTGCTTTACACTCCTTCATATTCCTCCCTAATCCGGAGACGAACTTCCTCATCTTTGACCTCATATCTGGGATCATTTTTGGAGCATACCTGGATAGCTGGATGAACTTCAGGCCATACTCCTTAACTGTCATACCTTCTTGTTTTAGATTTACAAACTCCTCCACCTTCGCTTCCCTTAATTCTCGGGAAAAGAAGTGGTCAAGAAAGGCTCCCTCAAATTCATCCCACCTAGCAGGTTCAGCATCCTCACCCCTACCTTTCTCCCATTGGTTATACCAGATGTTTGCCACATTCTTGAGTTGATAAGACACCAACTCAACCCCCTCAATTTTCGTAGTATACATAGCTTTCAGAATTTTCCACATCTCATCAATAAAGTTTTGGGGGTCTTCATCAACCTTAGAACCCGTGAATGCAGGCGGATCCATCCTCAGAAAGTCTCTAATTCTGGTGGCAGCAGATGGCTCTTGGGAACTAGAGCTAAGAGTCGGTAAACTCTGATTACCATTTCGGGCAGCCATTAATTACGTGAGCATTGCAATCGCTCCTCTAAATTCTGCCTCTGACGTGGGTGCAGGCGGAGTAACAGGCACTTGGGTTGCCTCCGCATACCTCACAGGTCGGCCTCTAGCCCTTGCTGGGCGTACCTCAGACTGAGGCATCTCTGCATTTTCGGCATTCCTCTGGATGGCAATACTTTTTGGAGGCATTATCTGTAACGTATAAACACACGAATTAGAAGGGAAGTTTCATAGAGTTTAACTCTATCGCACGAAGTCAGAGTATGAAAGAATTGAAACAATTCCTAATGTCCTATAGCCTCCTGCTTATAAGTGTGGTGCACAACACACCCATAAGCAAGACTCTACTAGACACGGCTTCATAGACTCCCTAGGACACTTGAACTTTGGGCTCTGATACCATGTTTGTCACACCCCAAGGGGGTACCTTAGGCATGACCGGCACTCGAAGGCCATTTTTGACCTTCGAACGAACCACCTGGTCCAGTCACACATTCATTCAAACACATTCTATTAGCAGAAAAACTTAATTAATAAAATACTATTCATATATGGGGGCTGAAGGCCAAGCATTTTAAACCCAACAAAATAATATAATAAGACTCCTTAAAATAACAGTTCAACCTCCCCACACTCCAGTCTATGAAGCCTCGATCGAAGTCTAAGAGCTGCCAATGACAAGTCTATGACTACCAATAATCAAAGTAAAGGAAACGACAACACACTATACAAAAAACCTCAACATCCTCCAGAAACTAGGAGGATCACCAACTAGCTGGGAGTGTATATGGATCTTCAACAGAGCGCCGGTTGATGATCTCTGGTACCTGTCTCTGCATCATGAAATGATGTAGGCCAAATAACGTCAGTACATGGAATGTACTAGCATGTAAAATGGCCAAATACAACGAACATCAAGGAAGAATCAAATCAACTCAGAATCTCAACTCACGGAAAATAACAACTCAATCAAGTGTCCTAAGTCTAAACAAGAATATAATTTAGACGGGACCAATCACATACCATTCAACTCACTCTGACTCAGAGTACTATCAAGACCTATTTGGGAGTTTCTCTTATCCGACAACTATCACTTATGAGCCAGTGACAGTACAATAAGCCGACGTTGTTGCCGCATCCGTTCATACTTTGCCAGGGCATGAATGAGTCAACCAATCATGGATCCAATCCAACCAAGTCCTATAATGTCAGGACAAACCTCTCGGGGAAGCATCCGACTTAACGGTTCAATCCCCCCTACGTTTGGCAACACAGGTATTGGGTTCGAATATGGACTATACTCTTGCCCAATTCGGTGCTTGATACTCCTCCCAAGACTCAATGCTCATAAAACTCCATCCAATCAACTCAATCAACTCATATCGACAAGTCTCATTACAACCTTGTCAACTCATAAATTCTATCACAATCAAATCTCTTCCAATCGTACTATCCGATCAATCTCAATCATCTCTTCAAAAGAAATTTAAATACACATTTATAGCAACATATAGATATAATCAATCATTACCTCCATCCATTTGAGAAATCTTTGTGACTCATCACAACTTTGAGACCTTAAATCGACGTTTTAAAATCGACAACATTTTTAGGAAAGTAACATCCTTTATCACAATCTAAGTAATTAAAAGGTCAATAACACATATTTAACAACTCATCTTTATCAACTCATACTCACATAAAGGCCTATTTTAAGAACTTTTTAGCTCAACAACATCAACACATAGAGAGTCAACTAAATAGGGGACAAAACTCATACAAATATAACCATACCAAGAAAACTCCATTTTTCATGAACATCTAACCTCAAAGCAAGAGTAGGGCACATGGGTGGACTCAACCCATGTTTTGGATAGCCTTACATACCTTAGTGAAGACTTGAAGAAAACCTTGTGGTTGGGTCTTCAATGGAGAACTCAAACCTTGAAGCTCTTGGAACTCTTCTTGTTGGAGAAGGATTTGGAGAGGAAGAAGAGGAGAGAGAGAGGTTTCTAGGGATTTTAGAGAGAGAGTGGGGGCTGAAGAAATGGTCCAAAAATGTTCAAGGCTTGTGAATATATAATTTGGGACAATTCCCAAATTACCCTTCCTCCAAAATTCTAAAAAAAGGCCAAAATGCCTTTGGTGCGATAGTGGCGCGTCGTGCCCTTACAGCGCCAAGGCCAATTACGCCTAAAAACCTGCACAACTTTTAGTGGCGCGCCGCGCCAAGGACCAAACTACTGAGGCATGTTTATGGCGCGATAGTGGCGCGTCGCGCCCTTATAGCGCCAAGGCCAAAGGTTCTGGGTTCTGGAATTTTGGCTTGAAAAACCCTGCACACCTCGCAGTGGCGCGCCGTGCTAGGGACCAAACTACTGAGGCATGTTCCTGGCGCGATAGTGGCGCGTCGCGCCACTACGGCGCCAAGCCCAGATTTCCAGTAGTTGAACCCCAGGCCTGAAATTCCTGCTGTGCTAGTTCATCTTAGGATCGTCATATCTTTCGACTCCGAACTCCAAAATTTACATTCTTGGTGGCATTTGAAAGAAGACTCGACGACCATTAATTTAATAGGTCGTGGGCCACCCAAATCGTCATATATCAAAAGATAGGGTCGTTAGAAGTCAACCCCTTATGCGAACTCCTCCTCAAACTTAGATACGACGAATCGTTTTGGTCTTAGCTTGGCCCTAGGGGTCCTCCATGACCCCACATCACCTCCAACACTCCTCAATTACTCGGGGACTCATCTTAAATCAAGCACACACTTCTAAATAATTGGGTTTGACCCTGTACGAATACAAGAAGGGTCCGAATCCTAGGGAAGAATTTTGAGAGGTGTTACATATTTGGGACCTTGTGATGGAGTTGGTTTTTTAATTTCTTGTGTGGGTCCCATAATTCCATTTTAGACCCAATTTTGGGTCCATCTCCAAAAAATACAAATTTAGTATCGAAACGTCCGTATTGATGAGGTGATCAATATTTTTATAGCGTGGAGGCATTTGGAGTTGTTTTTGGAGCAAAAAGCTATCAAAAAATAGACTTGGAGCACGCATGTTCGGCTTCAAGGTAAGCTGCGGTCTCCTATTCTTTGATTGAGCTTCAATAGGTATTATTTAGTATAAATTACTTACAGTTTGGATTATATGTAATAGATTAGACTTGATTCCTAGATTTTTGGTTCCTTATCCCGGTGTGATCCTTAGGCTAGGTTGCCGTTATGAGTTTTTCTGTCTAGTTGGTAAAATTGTGGATTATACCTTAGTATGGCTTTGATTAGCCTATTTTAGGTGATTTGTGCCTTAGATTTGAGTTGTGGTTTGACCTTTAGTTGTTGTAGCCATTGTTGGTGGAAGTTAATGATACTTAGTGTTCTTCATTATTGAAGTACTTATATTGGAGCCTTGGTATAGTGATTTCTACCCGGTTAGGCTTGTGAATTATTATTGGATTTTATTTATCAATTTAGAGCTAGGAGGTAGAATTCCCTATGTTCTCCTTTTGCAGGTTGGAGGGCTAGCACTGTTTGAAATCTCGAGGTTGTATTCTAGTTGAATCTGGAGGTATTGATTGGCTAGCAGAGCACCTGTTTCCTCTTTTCCTCCTTCTTGTTACCTAGTTAGGATTGAGTCCCCTTTTGGTCCTTGTGGTTGAGTTAGAGGAGTAGATTCAAGCTTTAGGCCTTGATTAGAGGTCGGTGGTATTTGTGAGCCTTATTTGTATGTCCTAGAGGGTAAGGTGCTTGTGGAGTCATTATTGTATATGATTGTGCATGTTGTTTGGGTGATGGTGATTACGCGCATTGCATTAGATCATTATTTTCTCATAGATGTAGTCGACCCCGGTGCATACATTAGTTCTAGCATTGATTTGAGAAATATGGGTTGTAACCCAAACTATTTTATACCGATTTTCGAATGGGGGTCTTACTACCTTTATTACTATTATTTTCAGTAGACTGAAGGCATTGAGGATGCACTCATTTTATTATACTGATTTGAAAAATCGAGGATGCACTCATTTTACGACATTGACTCGAGGTATCCAAAGTGTGCTCATGTTATAGATTGATATAAGACCTGGATCGGGACCATGCGGTATATAGAGGCATTTCCAAGCCCCCCATGGCGATCCCATAGAGGCGCATAGGTCCTACCTTCTGATCGGAACTAGCAGTAGGTGTATATATCTTGGTATGAGGTGCTTGGCACAGACGGTACTACTGGTTTTACTACACTTTCATGCATATATGCATTGTTTATCACCATCATAGATGTTTATAGCTGTCGGTAGTATGGGATACCGTACGAGTTTACCTATTTATGAGTGAACTTCCTGGGCACACAGGGGCTCGGGAAGTATTGACTTACTATTTGCAAACTTGTGGCGGTATAAATGGTGGTCTCTTGTTTCAAGGTAGTTATTGTTCTTGTTATTATTTATCTAACTTTTTGTGTAGGGATTTAGTTGATACAGTCCTTTGGGCCCTTATGTGATATCTGTGTTTAGTTCTGTTAGTAGGTTGTCACTTAGTTGTCCTCCGTCATAGTGTGTTGTCATATTTAGGTCTTGGGCTGGCGCCACCAGGTACATCCTTTGTTTCCTTGATTGTTTCCTATCATCTCCCTTGTATCAGATGTTCTTATTGCAGGATTCCCTATTATTTTTGTTGTTGACACCCAATTTTGATCCTCCACAACGGAAGTTAGTTATCTAGTTTTTTTAAATTTCAAATATTTTTGAAAATAATTAGCTTTTATAAAAATAAAGATATTTTCATGTTATTCTTAACTATTTTTATCTTTTTATAAATTTTAATATAATATACATATTTCTATATAACTATATCTTTGATTATAATTTATGTGGTCATTCGAAAATCATATCAAAAAATTTTTATTTTTAACTAAATACAATATTAGTTAGATTAGTTTAATCATAGTTTGTATTTTTCAAATTTTTAGTTTTTTCTAAAAAAAATTAAAAAAATCTCATTCTCCCACATCAAAAATTCATGAAGAATTTGGGGTTTTTGGAGCCTATATAAATGCTCATATTCTCATTAAAAAATGGAAGAAGTGGGAGGTTATTTAGCCACCACAAAGTTAAAAATTTTCTTTACTTGGTTAGGATTTTGGACTCTTGTCCCCAACTTAAAAGTTATGAAAATTTCTAGTTTTCAATCTATATATTTTTTAAAAAAAAATTAGGAGATTGAAATCAAAATTTAGACTAAAAACATAGTTCTTGTAATATCGAACTCACGAAAGTTTGAGTCTAAATTTTTAATTTTTTTTTATGGATTGGAGTTTTGTCAAGCTCTTAGGTGGTGGTGAAGTCGTCTTTCGCTCGTCGTCTTCAGTCCTGCTATCCGAAAAGAGGTAAAATCTTTTCTCAGTTTTATTTTATTTAATTATTTCATGTTTTATATTTAATTGATTCGTAGTCCTTTTTTTAGTTAGCATGTATTAAGAATAATTAGATTAATGATAGAAATTTCTTGTAGTTAGCATGTGTTAGGATTAATTAACTAGCATGTGTTAGGATTATTTCATGAAAGTAATTAGTTTTATTCATTAGTTTTCTTTGACAATATAGATTTTCATGTTTTCAATTTCTTCTTTTAACATGATTTAGATAACAAAATATGCTTAAGTTATTATTTAGTTAAAACTATCATGGTCTAATTGATTTAATTCTTTCTTTAAAATTTGAGTTAGTATAACATATATATTAATTTTGTGTCCTTTAGTTACTTGAATATATTTCTTCTTTCCTTTTCTTTGTCTACATATATATATATATATATATATATATATATATATATATATGTTGTTAGTCACCTCTACGATGTCCATCAATTTGATACCTTAAAATATCATGATATATTCCTTGATTTAGATTAAAATGAGTAAATGCTTATGTAATTTTATTTTAGTGCATGCGAAATCAATTTGAGTCCATCTTTGGATTCCATCCTTGCATATCGTTGAGTTTATAGTCTTTCATCATCTTGCTCGAATTGCTGGAAAGTTGATACATGGAAAGAAAGCTAATATACTTGGTTTGAATATTGAAATTGGGTGTATACACGGAATACAGGTGGAAAACAATGTTGTATACACTGATATACAATCCGATATATAAGAAAACAATGTTGTATACACTGATATACAACAGATACATGGAACAAATAGGTGGTGTACAGTGTGTATACAGTTCGATATACAGAAAATAATGTTGTATAAACTGTATATAGTGTATATCCAGTTCGATATACGGTATATATACAGCTGTGATATACAGTAGAATTGGGCTTAAGGCCCAAAACACAGATCCAACAACTTAGTCTAGGCGTACAAAAACTAAGTGTCGGGTCATATTTTCATGTGTTATTTATTATTTATTTACGTTGATTCGGGTTGTAATAATTTATTTACTTATATTATTTATGCTTGCTTAGATATTAATTTTAATTTATTCTATTTAGTTAGATTCCCCTAAAGATAAACCAATTCATGTTAATTTACTCTTTAAATGATTTTTTTTATAATTACTTAGTCATTTGATAAACTTTAACTTTTTTAATATACATGTATATTATTTTCAATATTTAAATTTGATCATTTTTAAAAAAATAATTTTAAAGTCTTTATTTCTTTTTAAATTAATATTTTCAAAGTTAGTCAAATAATTTTTCAAATCGTCGGATAACCACGCGTTAGCGGCCACTTTGAATGCTAGCACTTTCTCAAAGTGGAAATAAGAACCTCTTACCCATTTTCTCTAATTTTAAGACTTAAATCTGTTAGGGGTCTTTAAAATTAAGGTTTTTTTGATTTTCCTTAAAAATTAAGTGGCGGCTCTCTTTTCTAAAATTGATTTTTTCTCTGAAAGTTTAAATTAATTTTAAACCGTCTTTTTTCGACATAATACTTGTTAGTTACTTGTGATATATATTCCCTGCTTACATGTTCTTTATACTTGCTTAATCTTTGGAGCTCAGTCGGCCGATGCCTACTGAGTGTCACTTGTTGGTACTCATACTACACTTTTGCACCCTATAGATCATAGTACGACTTTTCACTACTGACTTGGACATCATGCGGGGCAGTTCTTGCATTTTGGAGACTTGGGTGAGCTCTTGGCGTTTAGAGTTGCCTATCTCCTTCTATTTTGGCTTGGACTAGTCTTTATTTGGTATTCGGAGACAGTATGTATTACTATTACTATTATTGTCTATGTATAAACTTTGTACTTGCCTACTGACTGATACCAGGTTTTGGGGGTTATCTTGTTATATTGTTATTATTCTCTTTTCTTGTTATTAATATTATTATTATTAGTTTTCTTTTCTTCCGCTTGTAATAGTCCGTTGCCTATGGTTCCGGACTGTGGGGTTAGACTTATCTACTGGTGGGTTGATAGTAAGTGTTATCATGACTTGAGAAGTCGGATCGTGACAATATCCGTTTTCTATTGAGGCGTAATTTGAACTCAGATAAATGTATTGGACTTTGCATAGTTGGAATGCTAGCTTGGGGCAATGTAGCTGGGTTCTTATGGTTATTTTACCCTGCTCTGGAATGAAGTATATAATGGAGTGGGCAAGCCTAGACCCCTCAAGAGAAAAAAAATCAGATTGCCAACTTTTGGGGAAAAGGAAGTCAAAAAGGACAAATAGTTAGGAGAGGTAGCTTTAACTTCGGTATCATAATATAGCATATTGCAAAATTGATAACTGAATAACCGGCATGTGCTTAACTCTACCTGCTATCATAAAAAAGTTGGTTTTCTATTTTTGTCAATTATGCATTTGCAGTTGTTATAGGAATGCTCTTGTACTATGAGACTGAGAGGTTTGGTGTACAACTAGCAGATATCTCAATCTGTGGAAGTCAACATCTTTCTTAGGCTGTAAAGAAGTTGATTTTTCTATGCTGATTTCTATCTTTTTTTAGATGGAACTAGTGCGTGGTTTCCAAGGTCTATAATAACCATATCAGCATGAGAGGTTTTGGGAGTATGACCTTCAAGTTGCAAGACACCTAATTCTCATAAATGTGAACACATGAAAAATTCACAAATTGTGATCAGTAACGCATGTAAAGTTTAGAAATTTGTGATCAGGGTCTACTTCTACCACATGCATTTGTTAAACTGGTACTTTAGGTTGCTAATTGTCTATCAGGAAAATTGGTGAGCTCTTTTTATTGAAATTTAATTTCTATTCTTTCATGGCTTTTGTACTATTTTGAGAACGATTTCATTCTTGAATTCTATGATTAGGAAGTCGCAATGAAAATTATTTCATTTGCTCAACAAGGGTCTACAACTATTTGTGTGCTGACTGCCAATGGTGCGATTTCAAATGTTACACTTAGTCAGCTTAATTCTTCTGGTGGAACTTTGACCTATGAGGTACGAGCTCTTTAGTTCTACAAATTTTATCTCCATCATGGATGTGGTTCATTTGTAGTCAATTCTGTTGTATATTCTATATGTGCTTCTCATGGAATAGAGCTATTGCCTTCTGTCTTATCTCCTCGTCTTCAAAAAGGTAGAGAAAAGTTTTAAGGGGTCGTTTGGTTCGAAGACAAGTTATGTTGATATTAGTTATATTGGGATTAGTTAGGTTAGGATTAGTGTCAAACCCCTTTTTTCGCTTGGGTTTTCCCAATTGAAGTGACGGTATTGAAAAGGGATTTTTATTTATTTATTCAGAGTTACCACTTGAAATTGAGTTATGGTGTTCCCAGTCACCTTATTTAAATTCCTAATCAAAAGGAAGATGATTCTTTAATTTATTAGTCTACAAACTAGAAATTCAGATAAAGAATTCTGTTGACCGAGGGGAGGTGTTAGGCACCCCTCGAGTCCCGTGGTTCTAGCACGATCGCTTTTATAACTTATACTTATTTTAAATTATTTTGAATATATTTTTTATAGGTTACAGACTTGCTCACATTATATTGTTGAATTTTATTAGTCTCAACCTAGATGCAGAACTGCATTTTTGATTTTGATGTACAATAACTTAGAAGCATAACTGATTTTCTCTCTCCAATCCATCACCTAATATTATATTCCCTGTCTACAAATTTTAATTATATTTTTTTTAAAAAAAGATTAACTATTTAACTTATTTGGTCAAAGTGCATCACCGCATCCTAGAATCTTTTTAGCTATCTCAAAAAGATGTGCAACCATATTCTTTATCGAAATTAAATTACTTTACTTATACTATTGAATATTGCAGCTGACACAGGTCAGCATTAGTAACGTAAATGATCATACTCTCCATACTGATCCTAAATACATAGACACAGAGATAATTTTTCTTCACTACTTTTCAGAAAGGTTGAACAAAAGGATGTGATTCCTGGAGGATTTGCAAAAAAAACTCGACATTTCTCTCTCAAACTGTTGTCTATGCATTATCCATTTAAGATTAAAACTAAAACAATAAATTCTTTACCACATCTCATATTGTTACGCATGGTATGTTGTGGTTGTATTTAACACCGTCACACATGTAAAATAAATGACTATACAATCCCTATTTAGAAGTGTAAAAATAAAAAAACAATTAAATGTCAAGCTCAAGGTAGTACAAAATTAAATACATAATAATAATAAAACTAAGTCTGTAGTGAGATATGCAATGAACCTTTTGGAAATATATAGTAGTTGTACACAGAAGACAAACAATATTAACGTTGGGGTATATTGTCCTTTTTGATAATCAATATGTAGTGTTGGCTTCGATAGATTTACAATGACGATTTTTACTGGTGCACGGGCCATCTTAGTGTATATATATAGAAGAAATAGTCTTCATAGTTATGGAAGAAGATTAATGTCAATAAAAGATTTAAGGATAAAATATTAATAAGGAAAAGTAAATACCAGCAAAGAGAAAAAAATTGTTCCTAATCCACAAAGTAACATTAATAAATTAGTTGCGTTTGCTAATAAATTGCTAATGGAAAAAAAAAAGAGATTAAAGTTGGTAAAGGGTTATCATCTTAAAAAAAAGAAATCCACTCCTTGCCTTTTAAAATTTGTTTATTCAATCATTGTTTTACGAACCGGAAAACCCACTTTTCTTTTTGTAGTTTGACAAAGTAGTAAACATCCCAACACAAAATGGCAAATTGCAATTCTGCATCTGTGTTTGCCAGAGGTTAAGATGGATACATGTCAGTGCAATCCCATCTAAATGTGGTTAACATATAATTTACATGCTGATTTAATCTATACTAAGTATATGTTACAAAGTGTCAATAGGCCTCCACATAAATCAATCAATTGATGATTGAAAATATTTCAAATACTAGGGTCTCTTATAGTCAGTCACGAGTTATATGTATTTTTCTGAGTATATAACTTCAATGTCACCTAAACAAACAATTCTACATACCATACAATACACGAAACCATCTAAACAACTTCGTTCATGCTTTGATTCACAGCGAAACAACAAAATAAATAAATAAAAAGGAACTAAATAAAAATCTGTGCGACGAACTATGTGACGATAATAACAAAGATGCCGTTACCGAAAATTCGAACTTGGACCAAAACTTTACTTGCGGATTTTCCAAAGAACTTCAGAATTTTTTCTTGTTTCTTTCTGTTTTTCTATCTTCGTTCCTGTGCTCCCTTCTGTTCTAGGCTATTTAAGTTTTATAGGGATCATAGTGTGTGTTACGGGGGTGATTTTTAGCCCACTTTTTTTCGCCTCCAAACACCCATGCACGGCAGTCAGCGTTGCACACTGACTTTAACCTACATACACGTTTGACACTTAGCCGTATAAATATCAAACAAACAAACAATATAAATTAAAGACACGCAGCGTTACGGACAACCTTGCCCAACCTTTACTAATCTCTCACTTAGATTTACAAAGGACTCTCGTGTATATGGAAAGGCTCACAAGACTTGTTTCCACTTCCTCGGAAATAAGGGCTCACAAATGTTCTTCTCGCCCAAGAACAATCTCACTCACATGAACTCTCTTGCTACTTTGCCTTAGCCATCTATAGGCCTATATATACAAGTTGCCAAGGGGTTACAACACTAAGGGGGTGGGGACGTGCATGGTCATGTGCCTGCACTTACAAGGGAACATGGGGAAACAGGCTAGGAAACGTGCCCATGGGTTTCAGAGTTCATGGGCGAAGTCCTCAGAAACTGCCAACTGTCGCACGTGTGCCTCGCACACTGCCAACCGTCGCATGTGCCTCGCGCGTGCCTTGCTCGCATGCCTTGCACTTTCCTGGTTCCTTGGCCTTGGCCGAATTTCCCTTCACAGCTTCGCCTCAACACTTAGCCACATTTGCCCATGCCATCGCCTTGCCATCATCGTGCTAGCACCATGCCACTGCCTTGCCCGCATAGTCTTGCCAGCGTCAAGCCAATGCCTTGCCCACACTGACTTGCCAGCATCATGCCAATGCCTTGACCACACGGACTTGCCAGCATCATGCCAATGCCTTGCCCGCACTGTCATGCCAACACCATGCCGCTGCATTGCCATGTCCCTCAGCCTTGGCCTTAGCACGCCCATGCCTGCACGCATGTCTGCCAATGCCAACCCCTTGCCTGCACGCATGCCCGCACGATGCCATGTGCCTATCTCGTACATGCCCACCTGATGCCATACGTCCGTATTGTGTCATGCGCCTAACTCGCGCATGCTTGTGCCTGATGCCATGCGTCTGTCTCACGCATGTCTGCTTGGTGCCATGTGCCTATCTCGTACATGCCCTCGCCTGTTGCCATGCGCCTCACGCATGTCTGCTTGGTGCCATGCGCCTAGCCTACGCATGCCTTCTTGTACGCTTAGTGCCATGTGCCTCTCTCGCACATGCCTGCATTTGATGCCTTGTGCCTAACTCGCAACACTAACATCCGTCAAGCTGTTTTTCATCATACAAGTGCCTTAACTTGGCTGCACACCATGCCATTGGCATGCACCTCCGCACATTTCTTGTCTCACTCGCATAGGCCAGTATAAAGGGGAAATGTACAAGCCCTTGGCCCTGCCTTTGCCTCCACGCCCAAGCCCAAACCTAGGGGTCTTACAAACCACCCCCACCTATTGAACTCGACGTCCTCGTCGAGGCTGATTTTTGGTAGTCCTCTACTTGCTCGTCGGACTGCCATGGTGACTTGGTTTTCTTCCAAGTAGCGTCAGCCTCTAGCTCCTTCTTCCACTGACTTAGAAATTCTGCTCGCCTATTTTCTTGACACACTTGATCCAGCATCTGCTCAATCTCAGCATCAACTGTGCGCGCCTTACAGCCGGTGTTTACATCGATTGTCTCATTTCTGAATCATTCACAGCGTCCTCATCATAAGCCAGTAACAATTTTTCTTTTTCATGGAAGGTTGGGCGCAACTTCCACCTCTCAGGTAGTCTCAACCTATAAGCACTTTGCCAACTTTCTATACCACTTCACACGATCCAGCATACATTGGAATTAACAGCATCTCGTCACCAACATAGAAAATCCAGCGACTTCCTCCGCTGGCCTGCATGTTTCTTCAACAATACTTCTTAAAGTAGCAGCTTCTTTGAACCCATCTACACTTGATTCTATCTCACCAAGTGACCAAGAAATTAAATTTCTTGTAGTGCCAACCCACACATCTTTGTGCCAACCCACACTTCTCCATCTCCATATAGAGTAGGTATTCTCGCAAATAAGACCATACTTTTTCAAATGGCCGACATATTTCTCACCAAAGCAGCATCGAAAGTATTTCTCTCCTTCCCTCAAGCCTTTCTCCACTGTGATAGCAGAAATGAGTGGGTTCGTATGCTTACTCAGTTTCCCTATCTCTCCGCGTAGGAGAATAACTTTGATGAAGCCAACCAAGTTCTCTTGCATAGCCATCACACTGTCCAGGTGATGCATAGGAACAACAATTCCTTAGCAAGAAATTGACTTCGAGGTTCCTGTCTCAATCCTCCAATGGAATCACCAACAGCCTGTGTATCTCCGCCCAAGGTCCAGCATTGATCTCCCCCATCATATGCCATCCCTTCTTGCCCACGGGCCACATGATTCACAACCTTCACATAGTTCAAACTCTCACCCAGTTCGAACTTTGCAGCAAGTCAAGTTCCATCATCAACCTTCATTTCTTTATGACACATAGCAAAGAATGAGGGCTTGTGGGCGACTCGCCCCCACTGCATCTACTAATGAAGATTATTTCTTCAAGAGCAAACCAAGGGGGTTTGCCAAGGCAGTAACAACTCCGCCTTCCTCATCTGCCTCCGCACCTCCTACAAGCATGGCATTCACTTGTCTACAATTTGGGCAATTTCTGGCCAAGTGACTTCCTCCACAAGTCCAGCACCCCTTATCGCTAGCCAAATTTTTATTCCTCGAACATTTAGTGTCCACAACTGCCGCCCCTTTGTCAACACACTCTTTTATCTCTTCATTTCTCCAATCCCCTCTCTTAACCTTCTTTTTTGATCTAGAAGAAGTAGGATTCTCAAAAGGAACTTGCAAGGAGCAAAAATCAACCAACGAATCGGCCGCCGCAATTGCACTAGGGAGGTCCTTCACATTCTGCCTCCTTAGCTTATTTTGTGCCCACGCCTGTATCCCTAAAACGAAGTTATGCAGCTTGTCTTCCTCAGACATATTCATTATGTCCAACATCAAAGAACAGTATTCCTTGATGTAATCACGAATCGCTCCCGACTGCCTCAAACTTTTCAACTGATCTCTAGCAATCCACGATGCGTTGCTAGGAAGAAATTAATCTCGCATCTCTTTCTTCAGTTTAGCCTAAAAATCAATCCTAGGCCAGCCAACACTCTCATCATCCGCATCCCTCATCCTCCAGCAAAGCTTGGCATCACCCGACAAATACATTATGGTGATGTTCACCTTATCCGACTCAGCAACACGGGCATCCACGAAGTACTGCTCCATATCCCAAAGAAAGTTTTCCAACTCCTTCGCCGATCTTGAACCTTCAAAGGCCTTAGTTCGGGGATTCTGAATTTAGAGCATTCCACGTCATGGCCTGCAGTCGCACTGGCAGCCATTGCCCTCCGCAGAACCGTCATCTCCAAGTTTAAGGTTTCGCTAGCCTTTTTCAGATCCTCGATTTGAGACAAGGCTTTATTTCGAAATACATCCTATTCCTCCATCCTGATGGACATGATTTCACGAAACTGAGCAAGTTCAGTGTCTAGAGCCTGAACACGAGTCACCATAGACGTCATCTTATCTTCGTTCTCAGCTATTCCCACGAATTTTTCTAGGGTAGCAACTTTGTCCTTCGTATTACCTCCGCCAGTTATCGTACCACGAAGCATAATCGTGTCTCGCTCTAATACCAGTTGTTATAGGGGTGATTGTTTGTCACGCCCCGGGAGGGTACTCTAGGCGCGACCGGCACCCGAAAGCCATTTCCGGCCTTCAAGTGAACCACCTGATTTAGTCACACTATCATTCATTCACATTCACTCAGAGGAAGACTCAATCATAGACACACTATTCATAATATAAGGGCCGAAGGCCCATCATTATCAACTCATCAAAACAAATATAATAAGACTTCTCAAAAATAGCAGTCAACCTTCCCACACTCTAGTCTATGAAGCCTCTATCAAAGTCTAGAAGGTGCCAATGACAAGACCATGACTACCAACAATCAAAATAAAGGAAACGACAACAAAACTATACAAGAAAGCTCAACATCCTCCGAAAACTAGGAGGACTCACCAACTAGCTGGGAATGTATGTGGATCTTCAATGGAGCGCCGGTTGATGATATCTAGTACCTATCTCTGCATCTTCAACGGAGCGCCGGTTGACTTAAACAACATAATCACATGGCTAAAGAGATCAATAAGACGTAACAACAAGTCATCTCCCTCAACTCATACTAACATGAAGGATTTTAGGGACTTCTTAGATCAACAACATCAACACATATAGCATCAAATAAATAGGAGACAAAGTTCATACAAACATAAACCATACCAAGAAACTCTATTTTCATGAACATCTAACCTCAAGGCAAGAGTAGGGCACATGGGTGGACTCAACCCATGTTTTGGATAGCCTTACATACCTTAGTGAAGACTTAAAGAAAACCTTGATGTTAGGTCTTCAATGGAGAACTCAAATCTTGAAGCTCTTGGAACTCTTCTTGTTGGAGATGGGGAAGAAGAAGAAGAGAGAGAGAGGGAAGCTCCTAGGGCATTTTAGAAAGAGAGTGAGGCTGAGAAAATGTGTTCCCAAAAGACCAAATGCAATACATATATAATTTGGGTAAGTTCCCAAATTGCCCCTCCTCAAAAGTTCTGAAAAAAGGCTAAAAATGCACCTGGCGCGATAGTAGTGTGTCGCGCCATTGCAGCGCCAGGCTGAATACGCCTAAAAACCTGCATACCTCGTAGTGGTGCACCGCGCCAGAGACCAAACTACTGAGGCATGTTTCTGGCGCGATAGTGGCGCATCGCGCCCTTATAGCACCAAGGCCATTATTTTGAGTTCTGGGAATTTGGCCTGAAAAACCCTGCACAACTTTTAGTGGCGTGTCGCGCAAGGGGCCAAACTACTGAGTCATGTTCCTAGCGCGATAGTGGCGCATCGCGCCACTACGGCGCCAAGCCCAGATTTCCAGTAGTTGAACCCCAGGCTTGAAAATCTCTATTGTGCTCGCTCATCCTAGGATCGCCATACCTTTAAACTTCGAACTCCAAAATTTACATTCTTGGTGGCGTTGGAAAGAAGACTCAATGACCTTTAATTTGATGGGTCGTGGGCCACCGAGATTATCATCTTTCAAAAGATAGGGTCGTTAGAAGTCGACCCTTTATGCGAACTCCTACCCAAACTTAGCCACGATGAATCTTTTGGATTTAATTTGATCCTAGGGGTCCTTCATGACCCCACCTCACCTCCAACACTGCTCAAATTCTCAAAGACTCATCTCAACTCATGCATACGCTCCTCAATACTCGAGTTCAACCCTACCCATATACAAGAAGGGTTTGAATTCTAGGGAAAAATTTTAAGGGGTGTTACATTATCTCCCCCTTGGAATCATTCGTCCTCGAATGGCGAGTGGACAGGAATGGACTCAGGGTACAGATCACAATCAACATTCAGTCATTCAATCAATCAAATTTTCAAACAATTATCAATCAATACTCAAAATACACTAATGAATTCAAGTCAAGGAAATGTCGTTACCTTCAACATTCTCCTCGGTAGGCATGAATAGATGGGGATATTTAGATCTCATGGCTTCCTCCGCTTCCCATGTGGCTTCCTCAACAAATTGATTCCTCCATAGGACCTTGACTGAGGCGACCTCTTTGTTCCTCAATTTGCGAATTTGCCGATCAAGAATTTAGACTGGAACTTCTTCATAGGATAAGCTATCCTTAATTCCAACACTATCAATAGGAACTACCAACGAGGGATTGCCCAAGCACTTTTTCAACATCGAAACGTGGAATACATGATGAATAGAAGCTAACTCCGAGGGTAACTCTAACTCATAAGCAACACTCCCAATCTGCCTCAAAATATGGTAAGGACCAATATATCGAGGACTGAGCTTTCCTTTCCTTCCAAACCTCATGACACCCTTCATGGGTGATACTTTCAAGTACACCCAATCTCCCACCTCAAACTCTAAGTCTCTCCTCCTCACATCGATGTAAGATTTTTGCGTCTTTGGGCTTTCTTTAGCCTATCTTGGATAACTCTCACCTTCTCCATGGCTTGGTGAACAAGGTCAGGCCCAATCAACTCGGCTTCACCAACTTCAAACCACCCAATGGGAGATCTACACCTCCTCCCATACAAAGCTTCATAAGGAGCCATTTGAATGTTTGCATGATAACTATTATTATATGCAAACTCTATGAGAGGTAAGTGGTCATCCCAACTTCCCTTGAAGTCAAGTACATAGGCCCTCAACATATCTTCCAATGTCTGGATGGTGCGCTCTGCCTGGCCATCTGTTTGAGGATGGAAGGCTGTACTCAAGTTCACCTTCGAACCTAACCCCTTCTGAAAAGATCTCCAAAATTGGGAAGTGAATTGAGCTCCTCTGTCTAAGATAATAGACAAGGGAACCCCATGCAATTTGACGATCTCCTGGATGTATAATTTCGCATAATCTTCTGCGGTGTCAGTAGTCTTAATCACCAAGAAGTGAGCTGATTTCGTCATTCTATCCACAATCACCCAAAAGGAATCGTGTTGCTTTCGAGACCTCGGTAGACCTGTAATAAAGTCCATGTTGATTGTTTCCCACTTCCATTCTGGAATTTTATGTTTTGAGCTAAACCACATGGACTTTGGTGCTCAACCTTCACCTGTTGACAATTCGGGCACTTGGAAACAAATTCCGCAATATCCCTCTTCATCCCACTCCACTAATAGTTTTCCCTCAAATCATGATACATTTTTGTGTAGCCTGGATGAATAGAGTATCTGGAACTATGCGCTTCGGCCATAATCCTCTTTCGAACATCATCGACATCGGGTACACATAATCTACTTCGGTACCTCAACACACCATCTCCCCCTTTGGTGAAAACCATCACCCCTTGTTTGTGAACAACTTCCTTTAGCCGGAGAAGGATGGGATCCTGATCTTGTTTCTCCTTTACCTCTGCTACAAGTGATGACGTGGCCCCATCTCAAACGTTTACTCCACCTTCATTGTTCTCTTCGAGTTGAACTCCCAATCAGGCTAATCGATGTACCTCCTTCGCCAATTCCCTCTTTCCCTTTTCCACATGGGCAGTGCTACCCATGGACAACCTGCTAAGAGCATCAGCAACAACATTAGCTTTACCTGGATGGTAGAGGATGCTCATGTCATAGTCCTTGAGTAACTCAAGCCATCTTCTTTGCCTCAGGTTGAGTTCCTTCTGCCTGAAGACATATTGCAGGCTCTTATGATCGGTGAATACATCAACATGCACTCCATACAAGTAGTGGCGCCAAATTTTTAGCGCAAACACCACAGCTGCCAGCTCAAGGTTATGAGTTGGGTAATTCTTCTCATGAACCTTAAGTTGTCTCAAAGCATAGGCTATCACCTTCCCCCTTTGCATCAACACACAACCCAAACCAACTCTGGATGCATCACAATAGATCACAAAACCCTCTGTACCATCGGGCAAGGTTAGAATTGGAGCAGTAGTTAGCTTGGTCTTCAATTTCTGAAAACTCTCCTCACAAGCATTGGACCATTGGAACTTAGCCTTCTTTTGAGTCATCTTAGTCAATGGTGATGATATGGATGAGAATCCCTCTACAAACCTTCGATAATAGCCGACCAAACCTAAGACGCTTCTTATCTCCATTAGGGATGTGGGTCTGGGCCAACTCTTCACTACCTCAATTTTCTGAGCATCAACCTGAATACCATCTCCAGATATAATGTGGCCTAGGAAGGCCACTGATGCAAGCCAAAATTCACATTTAGAGAACTTTGCATACAATACCTGGTCTCTCAAGGTTTGCAAGACGACTCGAAGATGATGGGCATGCTCCTCCTCATTCTTGGAGTAAACCAGAATATCATCTATGAATACAATCACAAACAAATCAAGATATGGTTTGAATACTCAGTTCATGAGATCCATAAAAGCGGCGGGGGCATTAGTCAATCCAAAGGACATGACCAAAAATTCGAAGTGGCTATAATGATTCCAGAAAGTAGTCTTCGGAATATCACATTCTCTCACCTTCAACTAGTGGTAGTCGGATCTCAAGTCTATCTTTGAGAAACAAATGGCACCCTGAAGTTGATCGAATAAGTCATCTATTTTGGGGAGAGGGTATTTGTTCTTTACAATGACCTTATTCAGCTGCCTGTAGTCAATACACATTCTAAGGTACCCATCCTTCTTCCGCACAAATAGGACCAGAGCACCCCATGGTGAGACACTCAGCCTAATGAATCTCTTATCTAACAAGTCTTTCAGCTGCTCCTTCAACTCCTTCAACTCAGCCGGAGCCATTCTATAGGGAGGGATCAAGATAGGTTGGGTATTAGGAAGAATATCAATCCCGAAATCGATCTCCCTATCTGGAGGGACTCCAGGTAGATCTTCAGGAAAGACATCCGGAAACTCGTTGACAATCGGAACCGACTCAAGGGATGGAGACTCGATATTGTCATCCTTCACTCGGACAAGGTGATAAATGCACCCTCTTGAGATTAGCTTCCTGGCCCTAAGGTAAAAAATAAACTTACCCTTAGGCATAACAGGACTTCCCCTCCACTCTATGACAGCTTCATTCGGGAATTTGAACTTGACAACCTGAGTTCTACAATCAATAGAGGCATAGCAGACATAAAGCCAGTCCATGCCAAGGATCACATCAAAATCAACCATGTCCAACTCAACTAAGTCGGCCAAGGTATCCTTGTGATGAATTGACACAGTGCAGTCTCTATAGACTCTCTTACCTAAGACAGAATCACCAATAGGAGTAGCTACACTGAAAGGCTCAAGAAGATATTCGGGAATTTTATTAAACTTACTAGCCACATATGGAGTCACAAAAGATAGGGTGGCACCCGGATCCATCAAAACATGACAATCAAGAGAAGAAACTCGAATCATACCCGTCACGACGTTTAGAGAGTCCTCTTGATCTTGGCGACTACCCATGGCATATAAACGGTTTGTACCTCTGCTGGTGCTTGAAGTAGTACCCCTCTGATTACCTTTAGTCGGCGGTGCAGTGCAGAATGCTGGACTCTATTTCCCCCTATTAGACACTCCCTCTGAAAATGGACCATTTGGCCGCATTTATAACAACCAACCCTTCCCGCTCTGCATTCTCCCAAGTGGAGCCTACCACACTTACTGCATGGTGATCTCTCCCTCGCACCTTGACTTACACTTGCCTGGGATTGAGAACTCTGGGGTCTGAAATTCTGATGACTCTGTCCCTGTCGATCATACCTGTTCTGCGGCATAGGTGCGCTGGCAGTAGATGAGGCATGATTGGGAGGCCTCTTCTGGAAGAAGGACTTGTTGCCCTTGCTTTGCCTCAGTTCACCCTCAGGGCCCACTGATTTTGCCTTCTTGCTCAGATGCTCCTCTCTGTCTTTTCTTTTCTCATCCTCCACCTATTGAGCATACACCATAAGTCTCGAATTATCCATGTCCAAGATCAACAATGCTGCTTTGCACTTCTTCTTCACATGCCTCCCTAATCCAGAGATGAACTTCCTCATCTTTGACCTCGCATCAGGAATCATTTCTGGAGCATACCTGGAAAGCTGGATAAACTTCAAGCTATACTCCTTAACAGTCATGCCTTCTTGTTTCAGATTCACAAATTCCTCCACTTTCGCTTCCCTCAATTCTCGGGGAAAGAAGTGGTCAAGAAAGGCTCCCTCAAATTCATCCCATCTAGCAGGTTCAACATCCTCACCCCTATCCTGTTCCCATTGGTTATACCAAATGTTTTCCACATCTTTGAGTTGATAAGACACCAACTCGACCCCCTCGATTTCCGTAGCATGCATAGCTTTCAGAATTTTCCACATCTCATCAATAAAGTTTTGGGGATCTTTATCGACCTTAGAACTAGTGAATGCCGGTGGATTCATCCTCAGAAAGTCTCTAATTCTAGTGGCAGTAGATGGCTCCTGGGAACTAGAGCTGAGAGCCGGCGAACTCTGGTTACCATTCCGGGCAGCCATTAATTGAGTGAGCATGGCAATCGCCCCTCGTAATTCTTTCTCTAACGTGGGTGCAGGCGGAGTAGCAGGCACTTGGGGTGCCTCCGCATACCTCGTGGGTCGGCCTCTAGCCTATGCTGGGCGTACCTCCGATTGGGGCATCTCGGTGTTGTCAACGTTTCTCTGGCTAGCCGTACGTTTAGGAGGCATTATCTATAACGTACAAACGCACAAATTAGAAAGGAGTTTTATAAAGTTTAACTCTATTGCACGAAGTTATAGTATGAAAGAGGTGAAATAATTCCTAATGTCTTATAGCCTCCTGCTTATAAGTGTGGTGCGCAACACACCCATAAGCAAGACTCTACTAGACACGGCTTCATAGACTCCCTAGGACACTTGAACTCTATGCTCTGATACCATGTTTGTCACGCCCCAGGAGGTTACCCTAAACGTGACTGGCACTTGAAAGCCATTTCTGACCTTCAAGCGAACCACCTGATTCAGTCACCTCATCATTCAATCACACTCACCCAAAGAAGGGGTCAATCATAGCATACTATTCACATTGCAGGGCCGAAGGCCAAACATATTCAACTCCAACATAACAAGTAAAATAGGACTCCTCAAAATAACAGTCTAACCTTCCCACACTCTAGTCTGTAAAGCCTCTATCAAAGTCTAGAAGGTGCCGATGACAAGTCCATGGCTACCAACACTCAAAATAAAAGAAATGACAACAAAACTGTACAAGAAGGCTCAATATCCTATGGGAACTAGGAGGACTCACCAACTAGCTGGAAGTGTATGTGAATCTTCAACGGAGCGCCGGTTGATGATCTCTAGTACCTGTCTCTGCATCATGAAACGATGTAGGCCAAATGGCGTCAGTACATGGAATGTACGAGTATGTAAAATGGCCGGATGAAACAAACATCAAGAAGACATCAACATCAACTCAGCACCTCAACTCATACATATATATATAAATATAGGACAACTCATTCAAATGTCCTAAGTCTAACAAGAATAGTTTAGACGGGGCTAACTCATAAATCACTCAACTCAACTGACTCAGAGCACTATCAAGACCTAAATGGGAGTTTGTCTTAACCGACAACCATCACCTATGAGCCGGTGATAGTACAACAATCAGACGTTGTTGCCACATCCGTCCATACCTTGCCAGGGCATGAATGCCTCCCTAATCATGGATACCATCGATTAGTCAAGTTCTATCATTTCAGGACAATAAAATAGGAAACATCTGACTTTAATAGTTCGATCCCAAGGGAAGCATCAGACTTCAATGGTTCCATCCCTACCTACATTGGCGGCGTAGTTTCTGGGGTTCGAGTATGGACCGTACTCTCACCCGCCTCAGTTCTCGATACTCCTCCCATGACTCCATGCTCATAAAACTCCTCTAATTATCTCAAACAAGCCCTCACGGCTAGTTTCATGTGGTACATTGCCACCTCATCAACTCGGTTCTCAATTAAGTCATAATGGCAAGTCTCATTTAGAACCTTGTCCACTCGTCAATTCCATCCTCACATCAACTCAATCAAGCCTCATTTATAAAAATATTTATGACATCTCCTCAAGATTCAACACAACTCTATGACTTCAACTCAACAATTCAAGTAGAATAGCACATTTAAGGAAATTGACTTAAACATCATAATCACATGGCTAAAGAGATCAACAAGACGTAACAACAAGTCATCTCCCTTAAGTCATACTAACATGAAGGATTTTAGGGACTTCTTAGCTCAACAACATCAACACATATAGCATCAAATAAATAGGAGACAAAGTTCATACAAACATAAACCTAACCAAGAAACTCTATTTTCATGAACTTCTAACTTCAAGGCAAGAGTAGGGCACATGGGTGGACTCAACCCATATTTTGGATAGCCTTACATACCTTAGTGAAGACTTGAAAAAAACCTTGATGTTGGGTCTTCAATGGAGAACTCAAATCTTAAAGCTCTTGGAACTCTTCTTGTTGGAGATGGGGAAGAAGAAGAAGAGAGAGAGAGGGAAGCTCTTAGGGCTTTTTAGAGAGAGAGTGAGGCTGAGAAAATGTGTTCCCAAAAGACCAAAGGCAATACATATATAATTTGGGTAAGTTCCCAAATTACCCCTCCTCAAAAGTTCTGAAAATAGGCTAAAAATGCACCTGGCGCGATAGTGGCACGTCGCGCCATTGCAGCGCTAGGCTGAATACGCCTAAAAACCTACACACCTCGTAGTGGCGCATCGCGCCAGAGACCAAACTGCTGAGTCATGTTTCTAGCGCGATAGTGGCGCGTCGCACCTTTACAGCGCCAAGGCCATTGTTCTAAGTTCTGGGAATTTGGCCTGAAAAACCCTGCACAAATTTTAGTGGCACGTCGCGCCAGTGGACAAACTACTGAGGCATGTTCCTGGTGCGATAGTGGCGCGTCGCTTCACTACGGCGCCAAGCCCAAATTTCCAGTAGTTGAACCCCAGGCCTGAAAATCTCTGTTGTGCTCGCTCATCTTAGGATCGCCATACCTTTCGACTCTGAACTCCAAAAGTTACATTCTTGGTGGCGTTGGAAAGAAGACTCAACGACCTTTAATTTGATAGGTCGTGAGCCACTGAGATTATCGTCTTTCAAAAGATAGGGTCGTTAGAAGTCGACCCTTTATGGGAACTCCTACCCAAACTTAGCCACGACGAATCTTTTAGATTTAATTTGATCCTAGGGGTCCTTCATGACCCCACCTCACCTCCAACGCTGCTTAAATTCTCAAAGACTCATCTCAACTCATGCATACGCTCCTCAATACTCGAGTTTGACCCTACCCGTATACAAGAAGGGTTTGAATTCTAGGGAAAATTTTTAAGGGGTGTTACAGTTAGCAACCTTGATGAGTTGGTGTAAGTCCGAAGTGATTTATGTGCATTATTCTATTGATTAACTAAATTGTAAATGTGAATTTTGTGGTTGTGAGGATCTGGTGTCACGTTCTGAAACATTTTTTGATCTGGTGTCATATTCTGACACATTAATAGATCGGGTGTCAGTTTCAACACGTTCTTAGATCGAGTGTAATGTTATGACACACATATGGATGAGTTGGATCCTCTAAGAGGTCTATGTGTGTATGCGTAGAAGGTTCTAATATAGGAATCGGTGATACCTATAAATTGTGTAATTATGAGGGTCATTGTTATTGAGCCAGGGAAAAAGACTTATAAAAAACCTTGTTGATTGGTGGAATGCTATTAGTAAAGAACTGTGAGTCAGTATAGACTTATTCGTAGGTAGGATGGTGGACCTTGTTAGGCCTCGATGTGATAAATGTGATATTATATATTTTTAGGTTTAGGGGTGGATATTGGTTATTTGTAGGGAGTCATAATCATTGGAGTGTTCAATTAGAAATAGTGGTAGTAGTAGTGGTTACATAGAAATTGGAGTTAGTTATGAGGTATGGTTATGAGATGGTTAGGTCCTTATATTATGAGATAATTGGGTCAAGACCAATGATAGGTATGTGGAACCATCAAGTGGCTAAGTTTGTTGGATGTAAATTTTTAGGATGAAGTGAATAGTAGTATGATGGGCCCAAACCTACCGATCTCTAGTTTGTAAACCAGAGTTGATAGTGAAACCGTGGTTAGTAGAGTGGTGAAGACAATAAGTTTGAGAGTAAGGATCTTGCTAGCAGGTTGGGTGGACAGGTTTAATAAGGTTTAATCGTTTATGGTCTCTCTAATTTTCCTTTTCATATATTACGCTATGGGTATTAGATTGATTGATGATGTCTACCAGTGCGTGTGGTTTTGTACTGATACTACTCTTGCTATGTCACTTGGAGCTACTTTTGTACTGATACTACTCTAAGTTTTCTTAGGTGAATGAGAGGATGATCTTCTAGCAGCTCCTACCTTTCTTTTTTCTGCTATTGGAGTTGTGTCTTTTCATTGTCTTATGTTCTGTTCTGTAGAGATCTTGTACCTATATTAGACTAGTAGCCTTGGGGGTTGTTAAATCAAAGTCTTGTGCAAAAACCATTAGAAGTGGTTTATGGTTGTTTTAATGGAAGCTTCTGTCTTATTATTTAATATTTTCCTCAACATCCGTAATCGCTTAATTTATATAAAGGGTTAAGGGTTCTCCTAGTCCTAGAGTGGGTGTCTGCATGGTCCGATGGATTAGGTCGTGATAAGTTGGTATCAAAGCCCAGGTTACTGGTCTCCTAGTACAACAGAAAATGTCAAATAGACTCCTGTGGATTGGTGTATTGACGACCACATCTAATCTTCAAGAAGCTATGAAGCATTCTAGGAAATCATTCCATTTCTTCTCTCTTTAGAGTACGGTCTATCACTTGTGGTATGTATTAAGTCTAATTAATATCTCTAGAATCCAATTGATATATCAATGAAGTAAACTGGATGTCATTGTCACAGCTGAAAGGATACAAGCAAGAGAAATTAGAACCAAGAAGGTTCCAATTGGTATCTGGCCTTAGAGGCAGAGTAAATGAATGGATGATCAATTAATGGTCATAAACGAGGAAAATTAAGTTAATAACTTGGACTCTTTTATGTGATGTAGCTTGGAATTATGATTATATACATAGTATTGCCTATATAACCGTTAGAGTATGAAATATAATTACCTGACTAATATGCTGTGATTAGGTGCAAAGTGCTGCCTGAAATACCTGCCAGTTTGTGAAGTGTACTTTCCTTAATGGTTGAAATTATGTGAGATATGGTTGCTTAGGCCTCTATAAACTTATGGTAAGAAAGAGAGTCATAAATTGGTTGTGTGCAATGGTCTAATGATAAACTAGAATGTGACTAATGAACGGATTTCTGATGTGTTAAATGGTATACTCATGTGAGGGAATTCAACCTGTAAATTGTGCATGGACATACCGTTGGTAGAAATGTTAAGGAAAAAATAAAAAATTGGACTATAGAGAAACTCTGGTTTTAGGACAGTTGGAATTTGTTGGGAACCATGTGAGAAAAAGAGTTATTATTTCACATTAGCATAAGGGAGGTTGTGAAAGATTTCCTTAACATATTTCATAACTGGGTTAAAACAATGTGTTTCCAAATTGTGTATATCCATCATAATGGTTTTAACTGTTGGATTGAGTTTAGGTGAACTCTATGTTACAAGTTATTTCTAGGCCGTGCTCCTATTTATCTTGATGTTATTGGTGTAATGTGGGTAATGAACAAATTCTTGTGGTGTATATAATTATTTATGCCAAGGAAAAAGGGAGAGGAAATATCCAAACGTGTAGTACTGGTTCGACTCTGGAATAGACCACGCTAACTTCTCATTAGAAAGTAGTCTAGTGGGCTAAGTTTCCAATCTCGGAGTTCTACGGGGAATTTGGGACAAGAATTACACCAGAAGGAAAATTTCTGAGATTCTGTCTCGGCAAATCCCGCCCCAGTGGGAATATCCTACCAGTGTGGAAATTTTTCTGCTAGAGCAGGATTGCGCAAGACAGAAACTCAAAGAATAATCCCATGTTCTTCTGCTGTTGTTCAAGGAACCCTGAGGGGCCTAACAAGGATAGAGTAGACCATAAATGGATAGTTTTATGTGCGGACTATGATATTAAATGAAATAAATAGAATTCGGGTGCTTACAATAATAGGGATATAGTAAAGGAAGTAATAAATTGTTTGTTACATATCCAAATGGGGAAAACTAAATGATAACAATGTCTAACGGGAAGGAGGGGGAATGTATTCATTCAAATCTAACTTCTCTAGAGGATACTCTCCTGCCCAAGCCTCGTTTAGGAAGTTGAAATCATGGAAGTCCCGGGTTCCTGGGTGGGAAGATCTCTCTAGGGAGCGCATAGGAGAAAATCACCTTGATCATTTTCCACATCTGCATCATTAGGCAATCCTTCTCTATGCTCTTCCTCCTCTCCCATCTCAGCTGACGACAGAGCATCTCCACCTCCATAGTTGTGGTTGGTGGCACTGGAGCAAGGGTCTGGGCAAAACGACCCCTAGCCACCTCCAGACCTTAACTAGGTCTTCCTCCAAGCGAAGGTCGAGTGTTGGGTGTGACTGAGGGGAAAGGGAAGCATCCCCATCCTCGTCCTTATCATCCATTGATGCTAATACCCGACTGCTCTTGGCCCCGTCCGTCCTCCATTTCTTCTGCCCTCGGGAAGAAGCCCGCCTAATAAGTAAGCGGTGAAAGGGGGGTCCATAGGGAGTACCTCATTAGAATCCAGAAATGGCACCCCAGCAATCTTGCTCATGGAAGAGATCAGACATGGTAGGAAGAATCCCTTCTTGTTTCCCCGATAGAACATCTTCAACTCCGACACGATCTAGGCTCCCACATTTAGGCCTATACCTTAATGGCGTAAGCCACCACTAAAGACCATGGAAAAGTCACACTCATGTTGTTGCTGTAAGGGCGAATCCTCCTGATCACCTCGTGTATCTATTTCTTTGCATCGTCCGACTAGTCAGTGCTCGTGGATGCCCTCTATACTGGGCCAAAAGGACTATTTCTAGACTCTGGGGCCACTAGAGTGTCTCATAACCACTCCAGATCCATCTTCCTCAACCTAGACACGTAGTTAGAATTAGAGCCATCGGGTACCTCTATCACGACGTTGATATAGTGGGGATTCAGTTGGATATCCACTCCTCTGATGCAGATGGTGGGGTAAGAGTTGTCCCAACATATCGTAGGGAGTATGGGGTAGAACTCTCTTACCCAGCTTGTGTGGGCAGATGGAGGGGTTTCAGTCAAAGGGCCCTATCCAAATTCCTTGAGAAAGCATGAATATGGTATCTTATCAGCCTCTCCCAGCATATGGAAATCACTTTCAGGTGGAAACTTATTGCTCTGATAATCGTGATGCCTCTTCTAGGTGGCGACATCGGGATAACGAATAAAGGGGAGGTTGGCGTCGTCGTTGTATGCCATAATATTGTAACTACAAATTTCAAGAAATTTTAGTTAGAAATCAGAAGTATAGGCCCTAAAGGCGATGCCATTACCTGACAAGATCCCTCCAGAGCAACCCTGTTAGAAAGGGATGAAGGCTGCCAGAGCGGGCTTCATTTGAGAAGAAAACCAGGCACGTTCATGGTGTCTCCCAACCCTAAATCACTTGCTTTCTCCAAAAGTTTTACAGATCAGTGCTCCTAAGTAACCTACCACCCTTTATTATAAAGGAGTTTGGTTCAAAAACTCCAAATACTTAGACTAATCAAAGGTTACCAAGAAAACCTTCTCCACTTCCACCCTCGTAATCAAACCCAATTTGGGTGAAATCCATTACTAACCTTACTCTTAAGATGTCTTGTAGACATTGTGAATGTAAGGGAAGGTCCATGCTACGTTAATCTATCAATCCAAGCAAGTATTTCAAAAAGTTGAAGTACTACCCCATAGGGCCTTTCTACTCAATCGAGTCTTAGCATGTTACCATTGTTATGTAAATAATGACGTAATCTAAAGATTGATTAGTTTCTTACCATAGATTTGACATTTGGAGCAAGGGGTTTGAGAGAGTTTTGGAAATTTTGAGGGAAAAAGTAAGAAAAATGGAGAGAAACCATTCTTCTCCCCATTTTACTACCCTTGATACCTCACCAGAGCGGTAAGAATCCTACTCCGGCGGCACTGCTCCAGCGGAAAGAATTTCACCAGAGCAGGAGGAGTGTCACGACCCAACCCCGTAGACTGTGATTGGTGTCTAATATGGACACTTGTATATACACCTGTGAGCTATATGATCAATCCACAACTAAACATAATATGGAACCTATAAAGACCCAAAACTTAGTCTCAAAACTGTCGCATAAATATATATATATATCACGCAACTTGTCTCCTAAGGAGTCACAACTATCAATGGGTTACACAGTACATAAGCCGATGAGGCTGTCATAGTTTGTGGGAACGTCCCACTACATATATGTATGCAAGCTAACAAGGCTTTCACTACACACAACATCTCAAAATATACATATACATGCAAGCCGATAAGGCTATCACTACGTACGGGAAAGTCCCCAAATAAGTCATGCTAACACAACCGAACAACATCCATACATAACCCACATATATGTCTATATACCTCTAAGAGTATCAATAGTATCTTAGACGGGGCCCCGCTATACCCCTGAATAAACCTATATGTACATCAAAAGGATCTGTACCAAAAGTCTAGGCTCTGGGATAATGGAGCACTCCAAGACACCTAAATAGGAGTCCTAAGCTGGCAGATCACCAAAGCGAGTATCTATACATGCAGGCATAAAACGCCCCCCTCCCTAAAGAGAGGGGGTTAGTATGAAATACGTACTGAGCATATAAAGCATAAAATACCATAAGAAAGATCATATCTGAAGTACAGAGTCCAGGAGACAAGTATGATAATCAAGAACTCACTGTACCTATGCCTTACGAAACAAATCATGCATATCATTATTATATACTGTACCTGGCCCATTATGGGACTTGGTGTCATAATCATATTATCATATGATCATATATATATATATACCACACCCGACCCTCTAGTAAGGGACTCAGTGAATAAAGTCGTGTACACATATACCGTACCCGGCCCATTATGGGACTCGATGAATGATGTAATAAAACTGTGCACGATAACATACCCGGCCTGGGACTCTGTGAAAGATGTAATGACAGTATGCACGAGCAGAGTAGTGAGTAACCATATACATTTAGATCATTATTTGAGACTCAATAGATAAGTAGACTAATCAATACTTGAGTATTAGGGCGATAGTCATGTTTAGTATTCTTTGAATGTCATTATGAACCATATTAGATAAAGCATCAGGGATCATAGACACGTATCAAGATAACACAAAACAGCTTATAAAAGCTAAGGACATTAATAATTATAGGGTCCTTAAGATTAGGGACTTTCATATACCAACTACTGTTCAACGTATAGAAGACTCAAGGGAAGTAACTCAACTACTTTATGAGGTTTAATATCCCGAAGTAAATAAAAATTATGAATCATACTCGGAACCTATGAATAAAATTACCCCAAAGCTCATATCATATATCACTTATATCTAAGACATACCAAAAGAAAGAAGGGATAGCTTTACATACCTTTAGCATTTATTCGCAACACAACATGTATATGTTGCCCAATAGTGTCTCAACTTATACTAAGACGTCAAAAACTATGGTTAAACTATGGGAAGATTCAAAACGCATTCTAACATTAGTAATTCCTTTCTAGAAATTAGAAGACATTTCCCTTATATTCAAACCAACCACACAATGACTAAGTCAACATCAACAATCACACATTCAAGTGCTATATCAAAGTTAGCTAAGGCAAGATTCAAGAATGTTCCAAAACAGTCCGCATAATATGATGTTCCATAATTTTTAACATAACGACTACGATGTAATCAAGTTACTTTTAATAATCTATAGCCACAACACTTTATCGAATGAACTTATAATAGTCCAATAATTACAACAATACTATAGCCTTAGCTACTCTTAGTCCTTCAATTCAACAAGAATTTAGACTTTCAATTCAACAAGGACAACAACACACCCATAACAACCCCTAACTAAAAACGTAAAGGGATGCCCAATACTCTCACAAACACCTACGGACATGCCAAACAGACCATCCACATTCATTATACTTTACTTAATACATTCTTATCATCTAAGTTCATGAAGTACACCAGCAACCACACATTAACAACATCTCTTATGTGCAAGAAAATTACATTAACATCTTATAAACTTCTACAATAGACCACACAACAATTACAACTTTCACTTTAACCATTTAATTCCTTCATTCTCATTACATAACCCATGACAATAACAACCAAAATATTAATCCAATTCAACTCACCAACTTCAATTAAAATAGCTCCTACGGCTTCAACAACATTCCAACGCCCACATACATAACTTCATACATCCAATTCACTTTTACACATTCATAACACGTAGAAATTCATCCTAAAACATATAAAAATGATTAACTCTTACCTTCACAAGTTGGTTTCTTAAGTTGGCTGAAATTTGTGGATTAAACGTTAGGCCTTCTTGCTGCGCCAATGATTATTTCACATTGTTAATCACCTCCAATTGATCGAAAACTACCTTAGAAAATTTATGTGGGGATCGAAATTTGGGAGTTTGATTTGTTCAGCCATGGCCATGAGTTGCCATGGCTTGGACTTTTCTTATTTTCCTCTATATTTCCAATGGTTAAAGATGAAAGAAATGAGCTTCTTAGTCATCAAATTATGTATATATAGGCTTCCTAGGGGTTGGACACGTGTCCACCCTTATGACATGTGTCCATTGTTGACACGTGTCCCATTATCATCCACACACCAATAAGATTCTACCACATGTCTTAGTGGAGACCACTTAGTGGTCTAATTATGTTAATTAATCATAATTAATCTGTAACATCCCCTAAAAACGTTGTATACGATGTTTCAATTTTTGCCTAAACATGATACAACCTCTGTATTTTGGTCATAACTTTTCATAGGAATATCCACATTGAGTGATTCAAATTTCTGAGTAACCACAAGATCATTACCTACAACTTTTATGAAGACCATATTTTAAGATTCGGAGTTTAAGTAGGTCAAATAAATTAATCTTTGTAAGGTAGGATGCTGTGACGGAAATGAGTGTTTATAGAAGAAAAATCATATCTCACTGTAGGTTTATCCAAATTGGTTGATTCTTAAACGATATGAAACTAGACTTCCATATCTACAATTCTTATGAAGACACCAAATCCTAATAAGGAATTTATCTTATTCAAACGCAGCTCCCAAAAACAGTATTCTGTCAAAGATAACTCATTTCACCTACCATAGAAAGATCTAGATACATTTGACATCACTCATGACATAAATTGTCCTCCATTTAACATCATCCATGACATCAATATATTCCACTAAATTTTCAGATTTTTATTTATAATTATTTTATTTATTGTTAGGTCCCTCTTTCCCACCTATAAATACCCACCTTATTTCCTCATTTTATTCATCAAGCTTTCTCAAGCAAATCTTCTCTCTATACACTTCTTTACACATTCTCAAATATAGTTTTAGTTCTTAGTAGTGAAGAAATACTATTCCGGTAATTCATATATTCCGGGTAGTACACAAAACATTCCGGCAAGGAGAGAAGCTAGGACTCAAAAGTGGTCATTAAGTCTTCCGGTACTAACTAAAGCTTCGGTTTCCAGGTATGTAAGGTTTCAATGAGAGTATTTCTTCCACTCTCATGTCTAAATTATTTTGATTATATGATAAATTATATTTATTTTCTTTAAACTCTACTCTAAGTTATGTGTGTATTTATCCATGGGTTCTTCTACCCATGTAGTCCAAAAACTCTTTCAATTAAATATCTTGATTTCAAGTAATATTTTTTTATGTTAATTCTTATATTTACTTAATAGTATGAATCATGGTTAAACTAATGATTATTGCTCTATTTTGATGCAACATAATTTCATATGTACGAATTGATGATTTACAAGTAAACCCTCTAATTATCTATTTAAAGGTTCTTGAAATTCATGGTGGGTTGTTTAAAACATCATTTTTAATTAATGGATTTCAAAGTATTTATGTATATTTATTTACATATATGTTTGCAAGTTGAAGTTATTTGAACCCACCTAGTTTTACTATATTTTCAATAAAGTTTGACTTGAAAGCTTTGACTCCAAATAAATGTTTATGAAAGCAATATCTTTGATCAAAAGGGAGTCTTATGAAATGAAAGAATGATGAAATGATATGAATGATGGATTCTTTATGCAATAAGAACAATTCTTGCATAATTGAATTACCAAATGTTTTAATGAGCTATTCTACCGAATATGATGTTTGAATTCTCAAGTTATATGCTATGAATATTTTAAAGTATTAAACTATTCCGTGGGATTGACTTAGCACCGAATGAGGCATTGAGGTGGGATTCGGTAAGGGAATCCTAGTAGCAACCCCTTGTCTCATTAACTATGTGCCAACATAGGAGCCCTTGTAGGCTTAGGCTAATGGATCCATAAATAGCCCTTAAAGTTAAAGTTAAAGAAACAAATGAAGTTGACGGAGTTCTACCCGGCAAGTAGTCTCCCCGGCCAACGTAGGGGGTTATGTTGGATTCCATGTAATAGCTCGCATGGTCTTAAATGTCGGTTATGGTTAATTTCCCACAAAATGAATGTTTTAAAGGATATCTATATGATTTATTATGCATACATTAAATTATGTTCCATATTACATAAATGTTTTAATGTTTCCTCAATGTTCTTGCATCCTTACATACTTAGTACATTTAAAGTACTAATGCATACTCTTTTGCCTATATCATATCACCATGTAGGGATCGGTGCTCCTCCTCGTTCTCCTCCACGTGGCTAGTTGATATTCTATTGGAGACTACTTTTGGTGAGTTCCCATGTTCCAGGAACAATACTCCTTTATCTTTCTAGTTTATGATATGTTAAGATATTTTACTATGATATTTCTTCTACTATGATTGAGGGTGAGCTAGGGACTTATCTTAGCCCCGTTAAATCTAATAGTTAGAGGTATTGTTGGACATATGTAAGTTGAAGATTTACTATTATGATTTCCGCTTGTTTATTTATCATCATTACCTATGAAAGGCTAAAAAAATGCTAAGAGGCTTGATTGAGATACTTTCGGGTTCCTCATTCGCCATGTCACGACTAGGCCGTAGGCTTGGATTGTGACAAACTTGGTATCAGAGCCCGAGGTTTTGAATGATCCTTGGAAGTCCAACATGCCGCGTCGAATAGGTTCTTGTTCATGGTTATGAAGCGCGCCACAATTATGAATAAGAGACTATGAGGCGTTTAGGAAAATTTTCACTTCTTTCAAATTCATGTCGTGCCTTAGAGTGTCCTAAGCTTTTCCTTTAACTAACGACCCATTTTGTGTTCTCTAGATAATGACTCATGAAAGACCACCTCGAAAAGCAAGGGTTGACAATGAGGACCAAACTTCTCCGATTCCTAATGCCCAACATCATGAGGACGGGGTAACCCATGCCGAGTTTTGCAGTGTTATTACTTTCTTAGCTCAAGTCGTAGCTAACCAAGAGAATCTAGGTGTTCCTCCTCCCCAAATGCAAAATCCAGCCTCTAGAATTCGGGATTTCCAAAGGATGAATCCACCCGAGTTCGATACTTCTAAACTAGATGAGGACCCTATGGAGTTTATTAATGAGGTGTACCGGATTGTGGCTATCATGGGTGTGCCACCAAATGAGAAGGCCGAGCTAGTGGCCTATCAACTCAAAGGTGTAGCTCGAGTGTGGTACGAATAATGGGTTGTTGAGAGGGATGAAGAAATAGGATCGATAGGATGGGAAGAGTTCAAAGGTGCCTTCCTAGACCGCTTCTTCCCATTAGAGCTAAGGGAGGCCAAAATCCAAGAGTTCATCAACCTCCGTCAAGGGAGTATGAGCGTGAGGGAGTATGCTCTCAAATTCACTAAGTTGTCAAAGTATGCTCCTTTTATGGTCTCCGACCCAAGAGCTAGGATGAGCAAGTTTATTTCCGGTGTCTCAAGCTTGGTGTCCAAGGAGTGCAAAATGGCCATGTTGGTCAAGGAGATGGACATCTCTCGATTAATGACTTACGAAAACAAATCGAAGAAGAGAGGCTTAGAGAGAGATCAAGGGGGTTCAAAAAGGCTAGAATAGATGGTGGAGGGTTTAACCCTCAAAGGTCCGATCATGGTAACAATGGCAAAGGTCAAGGTGGGCAACGATTTGTGGGACAAGGTTCCACCAATACTCCTCCTCCAAAGTTCAACAAGGACAAGAGTGGTAAACCAATGATTCCAAGAGAGAATGTTGCTACTCAAACTTTCCCCACTTGCAAGAAGTGTGGAAGGACTCACAAAGGGGAATTTTTAGCCGGCTCCAATGCATACTTTAAGTGTGGCAAGCTGGGCCACCATGCTAAGGATTGTAGAGATGGTGGTAGTAGGACTCAAGGACAAATTGCTCATGGTCAACAAGTCCAAGGAGGTATCCAACACACCAACCGCTTTTATGCCTTGCATGGGAGACAAGAGGTTGATGATGCACCCAATGTCATTACCAGTATGTTAAAGGTGTTTTCTTTTGATGTGTACACACTATTAGATCCGGGTGCAAATTTATCTTTTGTTACTCCATTCCTTGCTAATAGATTTGATGTTTTACCATAAATGTTATTATAGCCCTATTTGGTGTCTACCCCCGTTGGTGAATCAGTTATTGCTAGAAAGGTCTATAGGGGTTGCCTTGTGTCTATCTTGCATAAAGTTATTCCTTGTGATCTCATTGAGCTTGACATGATAGATTTCGATGTCATTCTTGGGATGGATTGGTTACATGCATCTTATGCTTCCATAGAGTGTAGGAATCGTCGAGTCAAATTCCAATTTCCAAATGAGCCTGTTATTGAATGGCAGGGTCATGATTTGGTGGTGAAGGGTCAGTTTATTTCTTATCTTAAGGCCCGCAAAATGATTTCTAAGGGATGTATTTACCACATTGTGAGGGTTAGGGATGTCAACTCCAAAAGTCTTTCTCTTGAGTCAGTTCCTATAGTCAATGAATTCCCCGATGTCTTTCCCGATGACCTTTCTGGTGTCCCTCCCGAAAGGGAAATTGATTTTGGTATCGATCTCCTTCCTGATACCCAACCTATCTCTATTCCTCCTTACCGTATGGCCTCGGCAGAATTCAAAGAGTTGAAGGAACAGTTAAAGGACTTGTTAGAGAAGGGGTTCATAAGACCAAGTATTTCTCCATGGGGTGCTCCCGTTCTATTTGTAAGAAAGAAGGATGGGTCACTTCGAATGTGCATAGACTACCGGCAATTAAATAAGATGACCATTAAGAACAAGTACCCACTCCATAGAATAGATGACTTGTTTGATCAATTGCAAGGGGCAAGTCACTTCTCCAAGATCGACCTTTGGTCCGGCTATCACCAACTACGGGTAAGGGAGTGTGACATTCCCAAAACAGCCTTTCAAACAAGGTATGGTCACTATGAGTTTGTGGTGATGAGTTTTGGGTTGACGAATGCACCGGCGGTGTTTATGGACTTGATGAATAGGGTGTTCAAACCTTACCTTGATACCTTTGTAGTAGTCTTCATTGATGATATTTTAATTTACTCTCAGGGTGAGGAAGAACATAAAAATCACTTGAGAGTTGTGCTTCAAACATTGAGGGATAGACAATTATTTGCAAAATTTAGTAAGTGTGAATTTTGGTTAAAGGAGGTAGCATTTCTTGGTCACGTAGTGTCCGGTGATGGAATCAAGGTTGATCCTAAGAAAATAGATGCAGTCAAAAATTGGCCTAGACCATTATCTCCTTCATACATTAGGAGCTTCTTAGGTGTAGCCGGGTACTATAGAAGGTTCGTCAAAGGCTTTTCTTCCATCTCATCTCCTATGACAAAATTGACCCAAAAGAAATCTAAATTCATATGGACAGATGAGTGTGAGAAGAGTTTCCAGACCTTAAAAGATCGACTTACCTCTGCTCCTATTTTAACTCTCCCAGAAGGATTAGAGGGGTTTGTAGTTTATTGTGATGCTTTAAAGATTGGTTTAGGTTGTGTCTTAATGCAAAACGGCAAGGTCATAACCTATGTTTCTAGGCAATTAAAGGTGCATGAGCGTAACTACCCTACCCATGACCTTGAATTGGCGGCCGTTGTTTTTGCTCTGAAGATTTGGAGGCATTACCTCTTGGGGTGCATGTGGATGTGTATACTGATCATAAGAGTCTTCAGTATGTGTTCACCCAAAAGGACTTTAACCTAAGGCAAAGGAGGTGGCTAGAACTCCTTAAGGACTATGACATGAGTGTGCACTATCATCCAGGTAAAGCTAATGTGGTTGCTGATGCACTTAGTAGAGTGTCTATGGGGAGTATGGCCCATGTGGATAAAAGTAAGAGGGAGTTGGTGAAAGATGTTCACCGATTGGCTAGATTAGGGGTGAAGTTGTGTGGTACTAATGATGGGGGTATGGTTGTTCAAAATAGGTCTGAATCCTCTTTGGTGGTAGATGTTAAATCCAAGCAAGATCTTGACCCAAAGTTTATCGAGTTAAAGAAGTTGGTAAAGGAAAAGAAGATAGAGGTCTTTTCCCAAGGGGGAGATGGGGTACTGTACTATCAAGGTCAGATATGTATTCCAAATGTTGATGGCTTAAGGAGTTTGATCATGATGGAGGCTCATAATTCTACATACTCCATTCATCCCGGTTCAACGAAAATGTACCGAGACTTAAAGGAGTTGTATTGGTAGGGTGGCATGAAGAAGGACATAGCAAGGTTTGTGTCCGAATGTACGAATTGCCAACAAGTGAAGGCCGAACATCAAAGGCCGGGTGCCCTAGCCCAAGACATTGAAATCCCAACTTGGAAGTGGGAAGATGTGAATATGGATTTTGTAGTGGGTTTGCCTCATACCCGGAAGCGTCATGACTCAATTTGGGTAATTGTTGATAGAATGACTAAGTCAGCTCACTTCCTACCGGTTAAAACTTCCTATAGTGCCGAAGACTATGCCAAGTTGTATATTCGGGAGTTGGTGAGGTTGCATAGTGTGCCATTATCCATTATTTCGGATCGTGGTACCCAATTCACTTCTCACTTCTGGAGATCATTTCAAAAAGGCCTCGGTACTAAGGTAAAGTTGAGCACAGCATTCCATCCTCAAACGGATGGGCAAGCCGAAAGGACGATTCAAACACTGGAGGATATGTTAAGGGCTTGTGTGTTGGAGTGTAAAGGGAATTGGTATGGTCATCTACCTCTCATCGAGTTTGCCTATAATAATAGTTACCACTCAAGTATTGAGATGGCACCGTTTGAGGCTTTGTATGGGAGACGATGTAGATCACCGGTTGGTTGGTTCGAAGTAGGTGAGATGACCTTGTTAGGCCCCTATTTGGTACTTGATGCTTTAGAGAAGGTGAAGATCATTAGAGAAAGGTTGAAGACGGCTCAAAGTCATCAAAAGTCCTATTCTGACACTAGAAGAAGGGATCTTGAGTTTAATGTTGATGATTGGGTGTATCTGAAGGTTTCACCCATGAAAGGTGTGGTTCGATTTGGTAAGAAAGGGAAATTGAGCCCTATATATGTAGGGCCTTATAGAATCGTGAGACGTGTTGGTAAGGTTGCATATGAGTTGGAATTACCATTGGAAATGGCCATGGTTCATCCGGTGTTTCACGTGTCTATGTTGAAAAAACATGTGGGTGATCCTAGTTTCATTGTACCTATGGGAGTAGTGAATATTGAAGAAAACTTGACCTATGAAGAAGTTCCTGTGGAAATTTTGGACCGGCAAGTTAAGAGATTGAGGAACAAAGAAATTGCATCTGTTAAAGTCCTTTGGAGGAATCAACAAATAGAAAGTGCAACATGGGAAGCGGAAGCGGATATGATTAAGAGATACCCTCATCTTTTCCCCTCTACCCAAACCTAAGGTATTAAGTTGTCTTTGCTCAATTACTTGAAATCCTTACATCTCAACTTTTCTTGTCATATGCTTGCAAAATTATGAAATATATTTTAAACGATATTTTAAATTACACTGTTGCATTAATGATAGGTTGTTTGTTAACACTCTACTCTACTCAAGCTAAGTCTTTTCTCATTCGAGGACGAATGTTCCCAAGGGGGAGATAATGTAACATCCCCTAAAAACGTTGTATACGATGTTTCAATTTTCTCCTAAACATGATACAACCTCCGTCTTTTGGTCATAACATTTCATAGGAATATCCAAATTGAGTGATTCAAATTTCTGAGTAACCACAAGATCATTACCTACAACTTTTATGAAGACCATATTTTAAGATTCGGAGGTTAAGTAGGTCAAATAAATTAATCTTTGTAAGGTAGGATGCTGTGATGGAAATGAGTATTTATAGAAGCAAACTCATATCTCGCTGTAGGTTTATCCAAATTGGTTGATTCTTGAACGATATGAAACTAGACTTCCATATCTACAATTCTTATGAAGACACCAAATCCTAATAAGGAATTTATCTTATTCAAACGCAGCTCCCAAAAACAGTATTCTGTCAAAGATAACTCATTTCACCTACCATAGAAAGATCTAGATACATTTGACATCACTCATGACATAAATTATCCTCCATTTAACATCATCCATGACATCAATATATTCCACTAAATTTTCAGATTTTTATTTATAATTATTTTATTTATTGTTAGGTCCCTCTTTTCCACCTATAAATACCCACCTTATTTCCTCATTTTATTCATCAAGCTTTCTCAAGCAAATCTTCTCTCTATACACTTCTTTACACATTCTCAAATATAGTTTTAGTTCTTAGTAGTGAAGAAATACTATTCCGGTAATTCATATATTCCGGGTAGTACAAAAAACGTTCCGGCAAGGAGAGAAGCTAGGACTCAAAAGTGGTCATTAAGTCTTCCGGTACTAACTAAAGCTTCGGTTTCCAGGTATGTAAGGTTTCAATGAGAGTATTTCTTCCACTCTCATGTCTAAATTATTTTGATTATATGATAAATTATATTTATTTTCTTTAAACTCTACTCTAAGTTATGTGTGTATTTATCCATGGGTTCTTCCACCCATGTAGTCCAAAAACTCTTTAATTAAATATCTTAATTTCAAGTAATATTTTTTTATGTTAATTCTTATATTTACTTAATAGTATGAATCATGGTTAAACTAATGATTATTGCTCTATTTTGATGCAACATAATTTCATATGTACGAATTGATGATTTACAAGTAAACCCTCTAATTATCTATTTAAAGGTTCTTGAAATTCATGGTGGGTTGTTTAAAACATTATTTTTAATTAATGGATTTCAAAGTATTTATGTATATTTATTTACATATATGTTTGCAAGTTGAAGTTATTTGAACCCACCTAGTTTTACTATATTTTCAATAAAGTTTGACTTGAAAGCTTTGACTCCAAATAAATGTTTATGAAAGCAATATCTTTGATCAAAAGAGAGTCTTATGAAATGAAAGAATGATGAAATGATATGAATGATGGATTCTTTATGCAATAAGGACAATTCTTGCATAATTGAATTACCAAATGTTTTAATGAGCTATTCTACCGAATATGATGTTTGAATTCTCAAGTTATATGCTATGAATATTTTAAAGTATTAAACTATTCCGTGGGATTGACTTAGCACCGAATGAGGCATTGAGGTGGGATTCGGTAAGGAAATCCTAGTAGCAACCCCTTGTCTCATTAACTATGTGCCAACATAGGAGCCCTTGTAGGCTTAGGCTAATGGATCCATAAATAGCCCTTAAAGTTAAAGTTAAAGAAACAAATGAAGTTGACGGAGTTCTACCCGGCAAGTAGTCTCCCCGGCCAACGTAGGGGGTTATGTTGGATTCCATGTAATAGCTCGCATGGTCTTAAATGTCGGTTATGGTTAATTTTCCACAAAATGAATATTTTAAAGGATATCTATATGATTTATTATGCATACATTAAATTATGTTCCATATTACATAAATGTTTTAATGTTTCCTCAATGTTCATGCATCCTTACATACTTAGTACATTCAAAGTACTAACGCATACTCTTTTGTCTATATGATATCACCATGTAGGGATCGGTGCTCCTCCTCGTTCTCCTCCATGTGGCTAGTTGATATTCTATTGGAGACTACTTTTGGTGAGTTCCCATGTTCCGGGAACAATACTCCTTTATCTTTCTAGTTTATGATATGTTAAGATATTTTACTATGACATTTCTTCTATTATGATTGAGGGTGAGCTAGGGACTTGTCTTAGCCCCGTTAAATCTAATAGTTAGAGGTATTATTGGACATATGTAAGTTGAAGATTTACTATTATGATTTCCGCTTGTTTATTTACCATCATTACCTATGAAAGGCTAAAAGAATGCTAAGAGGCTTGATTGAGATACTTTCGGGTTCCTCATTCGCCATGTCACGTCTAGGCCGTAGGCTTGGGTCGTGACATAATCACTAATCCCCACTTAATTTCTGCCACAAGTTTTTAAGTAGTTGCATCACCTACTTGCCCTTTTCATTTAAAATGCAGCCCACATATTCCAAGTAGGTGCATCACCTACTTATTCTTTTCGTAAGTTAGTAATTAGTCTTACCTTAAGATTCTGTGTGATCCTTGCTACTTAAGCTAGACGTGTAATCAAATAGCTTAATTATGTAAGACATCCAAACCAGTAGCTTAAGCAAGTAGGTCGATTATTGTGACAAATTATTTGGCCTCGAACCCTTTTCAAATCCTTTCAAACCTATTTCAAACCATCACTACCCACATAGCACTAGTCTATGCAAAATGTGAGGCATTAAATCCTCCCCTTCTTAGGATCATTTTGATAACGTTATGGATAACATGGATCACATGGAAGCTTTAGAGGAGCTTAAAAATGTTCCAATGTATAAAAGTATAGGATATAACAATGAGAGGGATATACTATTTAAAAGTTGGGCAAATTTTCTTTAAGTATTCCAGGTTGAGTGTGTATCCGAGATACTTTCCTCCATGCCATAATTTGGAGCACGCAGACTTTCTCTAGACCATAGACAGTAGTCCATCTTTCAAGCATGCCCTGATAAGTTGTGCCTTCTTCTCATGTATCATTTGGGGATGAATGAGGGGTAAATTGGTATATATTGCAATGACGCAAAACGTAGTTAATTAAGACTAGAAGAAATCACAAGAAAACTAAATCAACTAGGTCCCACAATCCTGCTAGAGTGGGACAGTCCCACCATTGCGGCACTGCTCTAGCGCGAATCTAGCCACTAGAGTAGGATGATGTGGGACAGAACTTAAATCACGATTTTCTTATTTCCTCACTTCTTTTCAATGGGTAATTAGAGGCAAGGGTTACTGTAGAAAACCCTCCAAAGGCTACTCCTAACTTGCAAGAGAAGGGAAAGAAATCTCAGCACTAGAAGGGTTCTAACCGACAGAATTTAGGCTTATATTGTCTGTCAGACATATGGAACCAAGGAATTGGAACCGTGTTATCTCTCCAATGCTTCTTGGTGCCCAGGTAGGTTACGATTCTCTTATTCGAGTAGTTAAATCTATACCCATTGCATAATATAGAAAGGAATTTAATGAGAAGTTATATAATTAAGCAATGGGTCACGGGTCATAGGAAAACATTAGGATGCCATTAGTGGTCTAACTTGAATTGACCTGGGTAAGAAGGTTGTTAATGATTTTGGGAGAAATTGGCGGTGATATTATTTCATTTGGATGGGTGAAATTGTAGATGCCATAGTGGTACGTATATTGATATAAAATACGTGGTTATTTATGTTAAACCTTAGGGGTTACAAACCTTGATGAGTTGGTGTAAGTCAGGAGTGATTTATGTGTATTGTTCTGTTGATTAACTAAATTGCAAATATTAATTTTATGGTTGTGAGGATCGGATGTCATGTTCCAATACATTTTTTGATCGGATGTCACATTCTGACACATTAATGGATTGGGTGTCATGTTTCGACACATTCTTAGATTGGATGTAACGTTCTGACATATTCATGGATGAGTTGGGTCCATTGAGAGGGACAAGTATGTATGTGTGGATGGTCCCATGAGAGGACTTGATGATATCTATAAACTGTGTAATAGTGAGGGTGGTTATTATTGAGCTAGGGAAAATGACTTATAAAAGAACCCTATTGATTGGTGGTGTTATTAGTAAAGAAATGTGAGTCAGTATAGACTTATTCGTGGGTAGGATGGTGGACCTCATTAGGCCTCGATGTGATAAATGCGATATTCTATATTTTCAGGTTTAGGGGTGGAGGTTAGTTGTTGCAAGGGATTCGTTATCATTGGAGTGTTCAATTAGAAATAGTGATAGTAGTAGTGGTTACCTAGAAATCAGAGTTAGTTATGAGGTGTGGTTATGAGATGGTTAGGTCCTTATATTATGAGATAATTAGGTCAAGACCAGCGATAGTTGTGTGAAATCATTGAGTGACTAGGGTTGTTGGCTGGAAATTGTTAGGATGAAGTGAACAGTAATATGGTGGGCCCATAACCTACTGGTCTCCTGTTCGTAAACCAGAGCTGGTAGTGAACCCATGGTTAGTAGAGTGGTGAAGACAATAAGTGTGAGAGTAGGAAGCTTACTAGTAGGTTGGGTGGACAGGTTTAATAAGGTTTAATTGTTTATGATCTCTCTTATTTTCCTGTTCATATATTATGCGGTGGGTATCAGATTGATCGATGATGCCTACTAGTACGTATGGTTTTATACTGATACTATTCTTGCTATGCCACTTGGCATAATCTAGTTGCAGGGTCAGTGAAGTTTCTTTAGGTGCATGCAAGGATGATCTTCTGGCAGCTCCTACCTTTCCTTTTCCTGCGGTTGGAGAAGTGTCTTTTCATTGTCTTATATCTTGTTCTGTGGAGCTCTTATACCCGTTTTAGACTAGTATTCTTGGGGGTTATTAAATTGAAGTCTTGTGCAAAAACTATTAGAAGTGGATTATGGTTGTTTTAATGGAACATTATGTCTTATCATTTAATGTTTTCCGCAACGTCTACAATCGCTTAATTCATATAAGGGGTTAAGGATTCTCTTACTTAGGTCCTAGATTGTATGCCTGCACGGCCAGGTGGGTTGGGTCATGACAATTGCCCCAAGAAGTTGGCCCAATATGCTTGCCCAGGAATAAAGACATGAGTCATGAGCTAATGTGAATCCAATAAGCTAATATACAATCAGGACAATCCTACGATCACACATAGTTCTGGGACTTAGGTAATCGACCTTAATTCAACTCGATACTAAGTACTACTCCCAACGAAAACCATACATAATCATGGAAAGCTGTAAGAATCTGGTAATACTAAATTATGTCTGAGAAATCTGATAATCATAAGAGTAGGTCCTTAAAATCATGATAACATACATAATCTGAGAGACACTTTATTTGAAAGTATCTAAATCATGATAATCATATAAACTGACTGATACTTTATCTGAAAGCATCCATAATTCATGAAATTTGAGTTCATAAGGGCATCCCACTCTCAATTTTACTCTCTAAAAATAGAGAATAGAGAGTATGTGGAGACAACCAACTCCAACCCGATTCTCTATTTTATTCTCTAAAAAGGAATCTTTGTCTCTCTCCTCAATATTATATTATTATTTCTATTTTATTTTTTATTTCATAATATAAATCATTTCTTTCTTTTTCCAAATAATCACCATATTTAATTTTCATATAATATAAAATTTATTTTTTAAAAATTCTTAATATTTAATATAAAATTAATTTTTTATTTTAAATTTCTAAATAACATAAATTGCAAGAAAATATTAAATAATATGCATATTAATGTAATATTCAAATAAAAATGATATCATTAATGAAATACAATTACGTAAATATTATATAAATATTTAACTTTCAAGATTATTACGTTGTTTCCATAAATGCGCTCTTAAATGTTATGCATTCTTCTTAGTGAAAATTAATAAAAAATCTAGATTATATCATTTAAAATATTTGACGAAAATTAAAAATAATATATTTAAAATATTTGATGAAAAATTAAAAATAATATATTTCAAATATTTGTGTTTGAAATATTTTTGTTTGATTTGCCAGAAGAAGGAATACTGATATATGTGTTTGATTTGAAAGAAATACTTTTTTTCCAATGATATTTCTAAGTTTTCGACGATGAAAAATGGTACAATTTTGACAACATCAAGTTAGTAATTTTGATGTTTAATTTTTCACAATGTTATATCATGTTTGGCATAATCCAATCATATCGAATAACATATTTGAAATATTTGACGAAAATTTAAAAAATTATATTTGAAATATTTGACAAAAATTAAAGTGATGAATTTTTTTAAAAAAATAAAAATACTATTAATCCGGAATGATAGTAGTATATATTAAACAATAATTTTTTTAAAATGTTGTATTACATTAAAAAAGAATTATGAATACTAGAGGTTTAATTAATGACATTATATGATTAATAAATATGTTAATTACAAATTTTGTATAATAGAAAGTAGAAATGTAATATAATAATGAAAAAATATTTAAAAAGTGAAATAGAGAGGGTGAATACTAGTTCTCCAAATTTGGAGAACTACTATTCAACTCTCTATATTTGAAGTATAGAGAGTAAAATAGAGGATGGTTGGAGTACCCATTCTCTATTTTACTCTTCAAATATAAAGAATAGAGGTGGGTTGGAGATGGTCTAAAGCTGGCATGTGAAAATAACATAATTTTGATAATGAAAATACTTGCATATTATGGGTTCATGAAAATATCATTAAAAATTATTTCATGCATAATAAATCATTCATGGAGGAAAAACTTAAATTCAACAAGAACTCATACGAAACATGAAACCCTAGAATTGGGGAAGGCCATAACCTGATAAATTGAGGTTTCTTTGGAAATTAATGGGTGAAGAAGAACCCATTGACGAAGTTCCCACATACCTTGAATGAAACCCTAATTAAGAGTTGGAGAAGGAGGCTTGAAGCTTGAAACCTTGTTTTTGCCTGAGGAGAGAAACTTGAGAGAGAAGAAATTGATTTTTGAGTGAATGAGAAGGAATTAGGGACTTAGGCTAATAAAAACCCTTTAATCCCACTTATAATAGCCCAAAACAATGTAGCATGGGAGTTAAAAGAACAGGAAAAGACTAAAATAGCCATGATATAAATTATCATATCACTTTTCACGAAGGCCTCCATAGACTGTACAACCCTTCATGGTACGTAAAGGTGCTCATAAACTGAAGAAGAACTAGACTCTTGAAGGTTTCCTCATACAGATTCATCTATGATGTGTTTACATTTCCACGAGCCGTAGAAGTCATTTGTCTTGACCACTTAAAAACCAGCTTTGTTGAAGAGGAACTACAGACGGGTATATAGTCCGTAAACACTCATATGGACCGTACAAGCTTCTGTACACCTGAGTCTTGAAAACACAACTTCTGAAGTTCACTTCACGATGGCTTTCACAGACCGTGCAACCTTATACGGTCAATGAAGTCTTCCGTACAAATAAAAGTTGCATACTTCAGCAACTCTTCTACATTTTTCAACTTTATCTGAGTTAGGCACTTCTAGGTGTTACAATCTGATAGTATGACGATGTTAAGAACATGTGGTCCGTATCAAAAAAAAAGTTTGGTCATACTTCAATTACTAAGTTAAGGGCCCTTGGTATTACGTTTGATACTTCTAAGAAGCACCCTGATCATACTATGTGTAAGCATCTTCGCTATATATCAAATATGGTGAATGAACTAAAATATGCCGGTCATGTGTTGGCCAAAGAGCAACAACTCCAAGTTGTGATACGCTCCTTACCTCAACACTGTAAAATATGAATATGCACTTGACCCATAATATTAGCATTAAAACTATGAAAGATGCTAAGCGTCATTAGAAATTCAAGAAAGAATGCCTCAGGGTTAACAATGTTATCACATATGCGTATGTGGCTAGTTACTGTTCAAAACATGAAGTAGGCAAGAAGCACAAATATGGTGGATTTTCTCATAAGAAGGGGAAAGAAAAAGTCTCAAATTAAGAAGCCTAAGACTAATCAACAAGGATAGAATAATGTTTCTGCTCCAAAGGAAAAAGTGAAAATGGCTAAGCTTAAGTGCTATAACCATGAGAACAAGGGATACTTTGCTCGTGATTATCCTGAGCCTCAAAAGGTACATGACCTTATTAATGATTTATATAGATATGTAAATATTTTTTATTCTGCTTTTTTAACTGAATCACTTCCTATGTGAATTGTAGACTCGGGGCCACCGAATATATAGCAACGGAAAGATATGCTTTTGTAAATTTTTGACTAATTACATAAGGATCTAAATGGGTGTATGTAGGAAATAACTCCAAAAAGGAGGTCAAAGGGATTGGTACCTGCAAACTTAAAATGTGTGATGGCCGAACTTTATTTCTACATGATGTACTATTTGCCCCATCAATTTGACCAAATCTAGTCTCCATCAGAGTGTTTATTAAGTTGGGGTTTAGTTTTTTTCTTTCATGATTATGATCTGGATATGTATGGCCAACACAAAATATGGAACTGGTTATTTTTATGATCAATTTTTTATATTGGATGTTATTCAGAGTTTCAATAATTACGTCAACTTCTAATAGTTTGAAATGATGTAAATACATGGCATGCTAGGCTTGGCCACATTGGTCAGCAAAGAATGAATCGCTTCGATAAATAAGGTTTGCTTGGCAAAATAGATAAAGTAGAATTGTCTGCTTGTGAATCTTGCCTAGCTGAAAAAACTTCAAGAAAATCATTTGAGAGAAGCACAAGAGCTAATACTCCATTGCAATTAATTCGTTCTAACATTTGTGGTCTAATGATGTAAGGACAAAGACATGATGCTATTTACTACATCACTTTTATTGATTATTTTACCGATTTGGTTATTTTATTTGATTTCTCACAAATATGAAGATTTAGGTTCCTTCATTAAGTTTATGAACTTAGTTGAAAATTAATTGGATAAAAAAATAAAAGCTCTAAGAATATATCGAGGAAGAGAGTATTTGTTTGATGAGTTCAAATGATTATGTGATGAAAAAAAAATTCAAAGACAATTAACTACTCCTTATACTCCACAATAAAATGGTATTGCGGAACGACGAAATAGAACCTTGTTAGGTCCAAAATGGCACAAGAAAAATTGTCAACCACCTGTTTAGGTGATGCTTTGTTCACTGCTACATTCATACTTAAATCGTGTCCCTTCAAAAAGAGTTACAACTACGCGGTATGAGTTGTGGACTAAACGAAAGCCCTATTTGAGCATTTTGAAGTCTTGGGTTTGTGTTGCTTTTATTGATAATCCTTCTTCCCAATATATAAAATTAGGTCTTAAGGGAAAGAAATGTTTCTTTATAAGATACTTTGAACAGTATAAGAATTATGTATTTATAGGTGAACAAAATAGTGACACTGTAACTGAAGTTAAGTCATGTGATGTTGCAATCATAAAGAATGATTTTCCTAAGCAGGGCAAAATAGGTCAAATACTTATCTCTAATGATAGGCAAAACATTAGATATAAGGGCACTTGTCATCATGAGAGTTTAGTTCTGAAGAAGTTGGCTAGGACATTGAGCTACTCGTTGTCATGTGTGTTTACGTTTTTTCTTTTTTTCCTCCATCCAAAAATAAGTATCATTTTAGCAATGACTTTATTGCAATTGTTTTATAGCAAATACTTTCATAATTTTTTTAACCTTCAATTGGTAGTCCTACGTAAGTTTGAAAGCTAGAATTGTTGGGGATACTCTAGAGAAGAGAACCCCTCCAAAAATTAGCGTATGCCATTTATTACAGCACATACACAGTATTTTTTTGTAAAAGGCGAAAGAATAATTCGCTTTGTGCTCACTGCATGGTTGCGTGATTACTACATCTTAACTGTCCTTCCCTTTTATATAGTAACAAAGTTTGTATTCTCTTTGTTTATCAATGTGGTATTGGATTCACTCATTGTTTAGTATTTGGTCTCTTCTTTTTCTTCACCTGTCCTTCAAATATCTATACGATCGAATATCAACATGTTTTTCAAATATAAATGACTTAAGCCGTCCTGTGAACTTTTTTGTTGATTTGGCTTCAGTTTGTTGTACTGGGATAAAAGGTGTTATGTAGAACCAACCTGATGTTAACAAAAATGTATGCTTACTGCAAAAGTTGCTCAAATTATAGGTTGTTTTCCGTACAAAGGAAAACATTTTTCCTCAATACTGAACACATCCATAATGTTGTTTTTTTAATCATTTTTTTCTTCATATTACTGTGGTGTCTTAGCCAATATGTGTGCACTTCTACTTATTTTATGAACTTCAACTAATTTTATGAAGTACCTTGCTACCTCTCACCAATATAAGCACCAAATAATTCTGTCTATAAGAACCAAATACAATAAACCACACTCAATTCAAAATCAGAAGTACAAGTAAAAAAAGATTGAAACTACAATTGTTGGGGCACTCAAAGAGAGAGAACCCCTCCAAAAATTGGCGTATGCCACTAATTGCAGCGCGCACACGGTATTCTTTAGTAAAAGGCGAAAGAATAGTTCGCTTTGTGCTCACTGCGTGGCTGCGTGAGTTTCCAACTAATATGTGCTTCCTTTTTGTATTGGGACAAATTTTGTATTTATTCGTGTTTTATCAATGTGGTACTCACCTGACTCACTCCTTTAAAATATTGCTTTCTGGTTTTTCCCCTTCTTCTTCACCACTCAGACCTTCAAATATCTTTATGACTGAAAATCCAATATTTTTTTTTCAAATAGAAACAATTTAATTAAGTTGTTCTATATACTTTCTCGTTCGATTAATTTAAGATATGATTTTACTTTAATTTTTTTGTGATTTTGAGGAAATATATAATCATAAGATGATCGATGAAATATCGCATAGGATGTTTTCGATTGAGTATCTTGAATAGATGAATTCGAATGCAGGTTCAGTTTTTTAAATGTGTATAGTGAAGGACCCAATTGGCAGAAGCAGAAACAAATCGTTGTTAAAATTGCATTAGTGGTGGAGTCGCCTTTTATAATAACGACTTTGGCAAAATTCAATAATTTTTGCTTAAATTTTATTATGTCGAGTTTCAAGCTAAATATAAAACTCTATTGATCAGACTCGTTAATTCCGCAGCTCGAGAAGAAAATTCAATTATTCAAGTAAATAAAGATAGAAGGGAGATGTTGTTGAGGGGTCAGATTCTATGCTCGTGCGGAGTCAATGTGTTGTTGGGATATACTATTAATTATGTAGTTGAGTTATAGTATTTTATTTATTTATTTATTATAATAAAGTATTTATTTACATAGATCATTATGTTTGTATGTGAGTCCATTGCTTATATAATAAGCAATTTTGTATATGAAGTTATTTAACTCATACACGAAAGTTTAAAATTATCGGTTCGTATAAGTTATAAATTAATGTTCACAATCAAAGATGAAGTTGAACAAATATATTGATGATTGTAGTACAAGATTAAATATATTTCGATCATATTTATGGAAATGATAAAATTCCAACTTCTTGTTCTAGTACATTTAGTATGTATTTGAACGTACCAAATTGAGATATTTGTTTAGATTCTGAATTTTAATAAATAATATCTCTAGTCCATTATATGTATTTATATTCATAATCTTGATATAATTGTGATCTATGTATTTTCTGTATAAGATCCGGTGTATTTAAACATGATAAAACTTGGAAGGCAATCCATTAATCTAACAAAGTCTCTAACTGACTGAATAAATAAAATGCAGAAAGAAAAATATATACAAGTTCAAATACTATTCTGTCTTCAGTACAATGTTCTAGAATAGAATAGTATCCCTAACAGCTGGCTGAATTGATTCTTAGACACGTGTCCAAGTGGTCCAAACTGAAGCTCTCTGTCAAACAAAACAATTGGTATCTTTCTGTAAGAGCTCTAAGGTCGCCTGAATCACCTTTCTCTGTATTTTCTCCGGCAACAGCCCCCTCAAGTGGGTGACCACTGAACGGGCGCCCAACTTGTGAAGCAAAGCATGATGAAGGGGTCCAGAGAGGCAGTGACGGATTCAGAAATTTTATATCATGGGTGCTCAACTATTTTTAGCTCAGAAGTTGATTCATAGAATGGGTGCTCAGTTAATATATATCAATTCAATACTAAATTTTGTATGTAAGTAATAATTTTTGTCACAAAAGACAGTGGGCGCTTAAGCACCCATAATATATAACATAGGTCTGCCACTGCAAAGAGGGCTTTGGTAAACAAACTGACTAGCTGAGAAGAAGAGGGAACGAATTAAAGAGAAATCAATCCATCAATCAGTATCTCACAAACAAAATGACTATCAAGATAAATATGCTTGATTTGTTCATGAAAGACGGAATTTTTAGCTATGTGGATTGCGGATTGACTATCACAATGACGAGGAATGGGCAAATTAGGGGAAGATCGTGTAGAAGACGAGGAACTACAGTGTGCAGTGATCTTAATACTGGAATTCAGAACTGTAGAGACTGATTTGGAATCCAAACAATCAAACTCAGAAAGTAACTCAAGAGCAAGCTTTCATTATGTCACTACCAAACCTCCATTCTCACGTACAAGTTCCAATCCCAAAAAATAGTGGGCATTAGTGTCTAGAAAAAAAATGATTTTTGAAATCTCCTGAGAGTTGTTACCGGCGAGTAAAATGTCGTCGACATAGAATGCCAAAATGGTGATCAAATCTCCTCTGGTGTTGAAGAAAAGAGAATAATCGTTCAAGAAGGAAGTGAATCGTCTTTTCTTTAAAGCAGAAGAAAACCGCGAGACAGTGAGTTTGAGTCTATAAGAAGTTGTTGTGTATCCTGAGGGAGAGAATTGCTTCTGACAGTGGTTGTTTGTGCATTTCTAGTAGGTGAGGGAGGAAAGCAAGCTGGGAAAAGCTTGGTCATGGGGACAAAAAAAGATAAAGGAAAGATGTCTTCAATGAATTTTCTGACCCACCTCACGGGGGTTCGTTTTCAATGGAGATTACCGTGGGTTTGTGGCCGAGTTTTGTTGAGAACCAACCACAACTACTTCATAGAGCTAATTGGGTTGGAAGGCTTCCAGCCTTACGCACCTTTGAGAGTCCTCCGACAGTTTGGGATAACCAAAGGCATTCCTCTGTGGTCAAACATGGCGCTAATGGGGGTTGATTACGAGGGAAGAGTCCCAATTGAAAGGATCACTGCATTGATATGAGAGTGGCATGATATTTTTTTATCAAGGCATGGGGGTTGAGTCATGGTGCACCCCGGAGTATTATGCTTGATTTACAATGGGAGGAATTCTCGCAAGGCCTAGGTATGCCGGAATCTTGGACTTCACGAATGCACAAAGATTAGATCCAATTAGAACAGAGTTATTAAACCTCACGCCTATCAACACAGCGACGTATCACCAGGTGACCCCATGGTCTGTTGATCATTTTATACAGGCAAATGATGATGAGCCAGAGGAGGATATGGAAGAAGATGCAGAAAAAGATATGGAAGAGGATCCTAGGGAGACGACTCAGGAGATGGAAGAGGATCCAAAAGAAGATTCTGAGCATGACCCTAACATATATGACCCTAGGAATGGAGGAGAAATGCACATGGGGAATGAACCTATGCCAATACTAGAAGACACTCACTTTGAGTATGGTTCCATACTGTTTGATGGAGGAGAAAGTTCAAACCACCACGGACTATAGAGTAACGGATCCTAGAGTACCAGCCAGGACCTTACTATGATTTGGGAAGTGAGGATGATGCTTACCCAACTTGGCCCTAGACTTTCTTTATTTTCCTTTGTATTTCCCCTGGAAAAGGTCTTGCAGGGCCTGTCTTGATGTTCTAATATGACGTTAGGGCGGTCAATTCAGGATTTACCCTAACCATATTAAAATATTAGCTTTGTCCTAAATTTGGAATGTGTTAAATTTTGGATCGATTAATTATTAATATTTGCAGCGTAGGCAAACCTCTAGCAAAAAGAGGCTCCATTTTAGGACGCATTGGAATGTAGCTAATTTGGCATATATATGTGTGTTATATATTTTTTGTTATTTTTTATCTCCCAAACTAACATAGTTTCCTTTTTTCCCCTTCTTTTCTTTTATTAATTCCCCAAAGAACGTTGATTCTTGTCGACTTGCAAACTGGCTGACTCACGGTACAACCTTCGATCAAGAGGAAAGATGACAGGTGGACAAGAATTTAATGCTGTTGCAAACATAATTATACCAGTAGAGAATTTCGCGGGTTTCCAAAATGTGGTCGACACTCAAAATGATGAGAAAATGTCTCACATGGCACAAGAGCTTGAGATCCCGAGGGAGGAATTGCGTCAAGTGCGAGACTTGGCCAAACTCTCGGCTACTACCTTCCCAACTTTCAAGACGCTCACCTACTTTCCAAGAACTGACTTGTCTTTTAATCATTTACTAAATGTGCCTAAATAAATCCAACATGCTCTGCTTATGGTCAAGCTCCACTAACTCATCCATCTACAATCAGGATTGCTCCTGACCTTCCTACTTAAGACCCCACCATGCCTGCCTGCCTAGCGACATGTCAGATATTTGGGGCACACATCGCCAGTCCTTACGATCCACGAATGCCATCTTTATATGCCATTGAAGCTCTTACTTTCACGATACTGGCTATGGTCAAGGTCCCGTATAAGGTTGATCAATATGTAGAGATGGAAAAAGATGCTCGATTGAAAGAAGAAAAGTGAATAGACGCCCAACTTTGCGATCTAAAAAAGGCATTGATAAACCTGGAAGTCCCTAGGAGAACATAAAGCTTAGATTATGATGACTTATGCATCCACCCAGACATTGATATGCCGATATGATACAAGCCACCAAAGTTTGACATATTTGATGGAAGGGGCGATCCTCACGCACATCTGAGAGAATACTGTGATAAGTTAGTCGGTGTAGGGAGAAATGAGAAGATAAGAATGAAGTTGTTCATTCGAAGTCTGTCTGGAGAATCGTTGACTTGGTATACGCATCAAGATCCTTGTAAATGGCATAACTAGTAGGAAATGGCTGAGGATTTGATGAATCATTTTAGATTTAATACTGAAATCACTACGGATAGGTTCTCATTGGCCAATATACAAAAGAAACCATCTGAGGACTTCCAGGAGTATGCATGATGTTGGAGAACCAAGGCTGCTAGGTTATGGATGATGTTGGAGAATCGAGGCTGCCAGGGTTCCGCCACCACTTGATGAGAGTGAGCTCTCAAAGTACATTATCCGAGCTCAAGAAGGTATCTACTTTGACAAGATGATGGGCCAAAAGTTTGCAGAATTGGTCAAGATGGGGGATTTTATAGAGGAAGGCATCAAATCTTGTAAAATTCAGTCCATGGACAAATTGCAAGTTGGAAGTAAGGCCATACAATTAGTCTCCATTGGTGGCATCAAGAAGAAAAATGAGGATGTTTCAACCGTCACTTAACAGCATAGAGGACCATCCTGCCGATACCGCAACAATCCCAAAATTATTGTAGATACTCCATACACCTCATACCCAGTATATAATACCCAACCACATTACAATCTACCCCGGATACCAACATACTAAAATCCACCAAGACCACATATCCTAGTCCAAGCACTAATCCACCAAAATAGACCAGCATATGCGCCAAGACCACGTCCAAATCTCAAAGCTAGAAATACTCGCACCTACATACCTATTGTCGAATCTTATGACCAATCATATGAAAGGTTGTGGATAGCAGCGGTGCTACAACTATTTGAAGGAAAACTCTTCGATCCAGTCCCTCGCAACTTTGATGGAAACAATCGATGCGCTTACCACTCGAGAATCCAATGACATGACACAGAAGATTCTTATGGCTTAAAGAACCAGGTAGATTCTCTGATCAGAAGAGGAATAATAAAATATACCCCAACACCTCCGAATGTAAACAACAAGCCTTTGCCAAATCATAAGAATCGAGAATTCAACATGATTACCCTAGAAGAAGAGTACAACTTGGGAGAAGCCAATACTCCTATCTAGAATGCTAAAGATGTTGCCACTGCATCTCTAGCACAACCTTTTATCACCTTCCAATTAAGGTAACCTCTTACTGTCCAAGCATACCTTCCAAGAATTATAGTGGCTACTACGATTACTAAAACGCCTGAGTTTGACACCAAAAAAGTCCCATGGGACTATAAAATAGAAGCTAAGGGCGAGGAACAAAATCAGAAGAGGAATGTTATCGATGCTGAAGTCAGTGAATTTTGGAAGAAAATATAGCTGAAAGACTATTCACTCAAAGAGCAGCTGAAGAATACGCAGACCGACATATCTATAATGTCTTCACTAATGAGTTCTGAGGCACATAGGAATGCTTTGATGGAAGTGTTAAATGAAGTTTGCATTCCAAAAGAGACCAAAAGTGAAACCTTAGCTAGAACAATTGGACGAATGGTGGAAGATAACAAAATCTCTTTCCATGATTAAATGCTACCGACGGAAGGGACTAGACAAAACAAAGCACTTCATATTGCGGTCAAATATTGTGATAAGATTGTGACCTGAGTTCTGATTGATGGCGGTTCTGGATCAAAGTCGAGGCTTGAATCATGCTTGATTCATTGTTGTCGCTTGCTTTTAAAAAAAATGCTAGAACGCTTTTAAATAAAACTCTTTAGTTTCTTTAAAATTGTCTCATTATTTTACCTACTTATTAATTTTACTTACCTTTTATACTTTTCAGCACTCATATTAATAAATATCCTAGTTCAACGGTTATGACATGTAACGAATCCATCGAGCAAAGTAAAAATAATGAACAAGATCATAAAGAATATGATGAAAGCATGATGCCTAAAAACCTACCACAGAAGATCGAGCAACCTAAAAGTCAGAAGATACCTAATATGGATGAAACAGAGGTTGCCAACTTAGGAGATGAGGAAACTGTGAAGGAAACACGAATTAGCATACATCTGGAGGCTGAAAAAATGAAGGGGTTAATAGAATTTCTTAGGTAGCTTGTCAATATATTTACTTGGTATTACGATGATATGCCAGGTTTAATCATTGATATCGTCTCATACAAACTACCAGTTGATCCCACATGTCTACCTGTTAAACAAAAGACAAGAAAGTTTAAGCAAGACTTGAGTCTAAGGATCAAATAGGAGGTAACCAAGAAGATTGAGGTGAACGTTGTTAGGGATATAAATCACCCCACTTAGTTGGCCTACATAGTACCATTGCCAAAAAAGGATGGAAATATCAAAATGTATGTGGACTATCGAGATCTCAATAGAGCTAATCTTAAGGATGATTTTCCTTTCCCAAATATTCATATACTCATCGATAATTTTGCAAAACATGAGTTGCAATCATTTGTCGATTGTTTTGTGGGATATCACCAGATACTGATGAATTAAGATGATGCAGAAAAGACAATATTTATCACTCCATGGGAAGTGTTTTGCTATAGGGTAATGCCATTTGGTCTAAAAATGTTGGTGCAACCTACATGAGGGCCATGACTGCTCTTTTTCATGATATGATGCACAAGGAGATTGAAGTATATATGGATGATGTCATTATCAAATCCAAGAGGAGTTCGTACCACCTAGATAATTTGTAAAAATTCTTTGAGAGGTTGCAAAAGTATAATCTAAAATTAAATCTAGCAAAAAGTACATTTGGAGTACCCGCAGGAAAATTGTTAGGATTTATTATTAGCAAGAGAGGCATAGAGTTAGATCCCTCAAAGATCAAGGAAATCTAAGAACTACCTCCCCCCCCCAAGACTAAGAAGGACGTGATGAGTTTCTTGGGAAGACATAACTACATTAGTCGGTTTATAGAATAATCCATAGTAAATTGTGAACCTATATTTAAATTACTAAGGAAAGAAACTACTGCAAAATGGATGGAGGAATGTCAAAAGGCTTTTGATAAAATCAAAGAATACTTGTCCAACCCGCCAGTATTGGTCCCACCTGAGCTAGGGAGGTCGGTTCTACTATATTTATCTGTCATGGATAATGCATTTGGATGTGTACTGGGACAACATGATGAGATAGGTAAGAGTGATCAAGACATTTAATACTTGAGCAAGAAGTTCACACCATATGAGATAAGATATTCCTTGTTGGAATGAACATTTTGAGCTTTGACTTGGATCACGCAAAAATTTAGGCATTATATGTCTGCATACACCACGTCTCAAGAATGGATCCACTCAAGTTCATCTTTTAGAAGCCAATGCCTACAGATAAATTGGCAAAGTGAATTTTTTTTAACGAGTTTGACATTGTAGACGTGACATAGAAAGCCATCAAAGGACAAGCCTTGGTTGACCCCCTCACAGAAAATCCAGTGGATCAAGTTTATGAGCCGCTCAAAACCTACTTCCCTGATGAAGAGGTGTTGTTTATAGGAGAAGACATATCATGTCCATATGATGGTTGTAGGATGTTTCTTGATGGAGCATCAAATTCCAAAGGAGTAGGAATATGAGCAGTCTTAATTACCCAATCTCAGCCAAAATTAGGTTTGATTGTACAAATAACATGGTAGAGTATGAAGCTTCTATTCTTAGACTTAGGATGGTCGTAGACATGAACGTCAAAGGGCTTCTGGTCATAGGCGATTCTGATTTATTAGTTCATTAAGGAGAATGGACAGCTAAGAATGTGAAGATCCTTCCTTATTTTCATTGCATAAAGAAGTTGAATAGAAGATTCACAAGGATTGAATTCAAACATCCCTTGAGCTAAAAATAAGTTTGCCGATGCTTTGGAAATATTATCCTCAATGATTTACCATCCGAACAAGAATTACATCAACCCTATTAGAGTAGAGTTGCATGATTGACATGCATATTGTTTTTATGTTGATGAGGAATTGGATGGAAGACCATATTACTATGACATCAAGATATTGATAGAAATACGAGAATACCCCAAAAATGACACAAGCAAGCAAAAACAGACTTTAAGAAGAATGGACAATCATTTCTTTCTTAATGGAGAAATCCTATATAGGAGGACTATAAATTTAGGATTGTTGAGATGTGTTGATGCCAAAGTAGAGACAAGGCTTTTAGAAGAAATAAATGCAGGAACATGTGGACCTCATTGGTTCACTCTGGTTAATAAGATTTTAAGAGCTGGATATTTTTGGATGACCATGGAGAGAGATAGGATTCAATACCTGAAGAAATTTTATCAATGTCAAGTTCATGGAGAATTTATATGAGTTCCACCAAATAATCTCAATGTTATGGGTTACCCTTGGCCATTTGTTGCCTGATGGCAATAATACCTAATGAAGTGGAAATACCATCTCTAAGGATTATTCAAGAGGTCGATTTAGATGATACAGAATGGATTCGCATTAAGATTGAACAGTTGATGCTCATTAATGAGAAAAGAATGGACACAGTTTGTCATGGTCAACTTTATTAGAAAAGAATAGCCAAATCATTCAACAAGAAAGTCAAACCTCGACAGTTCACACCGGGACAGTTGGTATTGAAGAAGATATTTCCTTACCAAGTAGAAGCTAAAGGGAAATTTGCATCAAATTGGCAAGGTCCTTACATGGTTCATAGAATACATTTCGGAGGAGCATTTATCTTGGCAGAAATGGACGGCACAGTGAGCACGAATCCCATCAATTAAGATGTCATCACGAAGTACTACATCTAAAGACATCAAGACTAGCTCTTATTTTTATACTCTTACATTCCATGTAACAAAACTATGTTTCGACCTTACTTCCCACAGTGAGGTACGTAGGAAACCCACATCTAGTATGATCTCCTTTAGAAAATCCAAAAATATCATTTTCATGTATTCATAACTACACTCGACCTGTCTTCCCTTGGTGGGATACGTAGGCAATCCTTGTCAGAATCGGTCCTTTCATAATTTCATTTTTAATGTATTTGAACTACGTCATGACCTGATTCTGCTTGGATACGTAGGCTCTTGAGCCAGTCTTGGTCGTTGCATTATTTGACTTTCCCATTTTACTCAAACTATGCTACAACCTTATTATACTTGAATACACAGGCATCCTTAGTCAGGCTTGGTCATTGCATCACATATTTTTATTCTTATATTTCTCCCTTTGTAATTTAACTACGTTCTGACCTGATTCCACTTGGATATATAGGCAGCTTGAGTCAAGCTCGGTCATAGCATTGCATAATGTTCACCTTTTATCCTTGAACTATGCACAGACCTAATTACCATTTGAGGATACGTAGGCAACCTTAAAGGTTCGATCATACCTAGAGGAAACCCTCATTTCGTTAGATATCATTAGAACATGAAGGATCTCACGAATGAGTCAAGAGAAGCGTCATCAAAAGACAAGACTACAAGAAAGATTATATTTGGATATGGAGAAGCTTGATGGATTTCGAAGCATGTCATAATCTAGAAATGATAAAAATTTACTTTATATATCAATATATATATATATACATACCTAATATATACATAATATACTCCTTTGCTAAAAACAAGCTATTATTTTTAAAATACTTCTCTACTATTCCATGAAGGAGAGCCTTAGAGTAACTGGTAAAGTTGCCGCATTGTGACCAGAAGGTCACGGGTTCAAGCCCTTGAAACAGCCTCTGGCAGAAATGCAAGGTAAGGTTGCGTACAATAGACCCTTGTGGTCGGGCCCTTCTCCGAACCCTGCGCATAGCGGGAGCTTTAGTGCACCGGGCTACCCTTTTTTCTCTACTATTCCATCTACCAAGTCTCTAGGGTAAGATGCTGCGGACGACTAAAGAAATATTGGAGGTTTTCAGTAACGAGGACTAGATCCGCGAGTCGATACAAATCAACACCCCCTCCCAAACTAAATTATTTTTTTAGCACAGAAAATAGGAGATCAAGGAAGACAACCTCAAGTCTAGGGGCATGACTAAACACATCATTCGACTTCTTAAAATTATAAGCCAAAATATCCTTCCCTTACCTTATTTATCAGAAGTACTTTCTACTTGGATTTGCTGTCTAAAATATTTCCCCTTAAATATTTGGAGGTACACTCAAGATCCAGATTAAAATACTAAAGACAAAGGGGACTCATAGGATAAATAGGATAGATTGCTTTTTGTCAAAGATAACTCCAGCAATCAGAGCTTGTCATCTGACCTCGTCAACAAGCTTCACCAATTGAAGACAACCATCTAATTGCGTCAAATAAGTTTCATCCATTGGAGAATATTGTCTGACTGCATCAAATAAGCTTCCTTGATTGGAGAATGCCGTCTAACATCGTTCAAACTCCACCGTCTGAAGGTTGTATATTGCAAACATCGTTCAAAATCCACCATTTAGAGGCTGTACATAGTAGACACCGTTCAAACTCCACTATCTGGAGGATGTACATAGAAAACATCATTCAAACTCTGCCATTTGGAGGATATACATAGCAAACATCGTTCAAACTTCGCCGCCTGGAGGATGTATATAGCAAACACCGTTCAAACTCCACCGTCTGGATTTGTACATAGAAAATGTCATTCAAACTCTACCATTTAGAGGATGTATATAGAAAACATCTTTCAAACTGCAATGTTTGGAGGATGTACATAGTAAACATCATTCAAACTCCACCGCCTAGAGGATGTATATAGCAAAACGCCGTTCAAACTCCACCGTCTGGAGGTTGTACATAGAAAATATTATTCAAACTCCCCCACCTAGAGGATGTATATAGAAAACATCTTTCAAACTGCAATGTCTGGACGCTGTACATAGCAAACACCGATCAAACTCCACCGTTTGGAGGTTGTACATAACAAACATTGTTCGAACTCCACCGTCTGAAGGTTATATATAGAAAACCTTATCAAATCTCCACCGATCAAGAGTATGCATACAATATCATCATACATCTATGATTAGATTATATATTACAAGCTTTCTCCTGCCACATACAGGCATTACATTACAAGCTTTACATGGCCGGATACAAGTGTTACATTATAACCTTTACACCGCTGGATACAGGCATTACATTATAAGCTTTACACCACCGGATACAGGCGTTATATTACAAGCTTTACACCACCAAATTCAGGCGTTACATTACATGTTTTACATAGATGGATACAGGTGTTACATCACAATCTCCCCGCCGGTTGGAGGGTTCACATTGCAAGGTTTTTACTGTCGGATATAGGCATTACATTTTAATTGCCCCACTAGTCAAAGGTTTTACATTATAAGTTACTTTGCCTACATCACATTCATCCCATAAAATAGAGAAATCAATAATTATTTGGACATCTACACTTTACTCTTTATATTAATATTTTCATTTATTAATTTTGAACCGCAAAAGGTAATTTTCACCATTTTACCTATTTTGCAGGACACTGCATTACAATGTGAAACTCTCTCTATAAGACCCTGAAATCTAGCAAGTCAGGAAACAAGGATCAAAAACTAAAAATCTGGAAAGCTGCAAATTTTGGGAACCAAGTGATGACCACGGAGGCCATCACAGGCCGTGGTAAGCACCAAGAACCATGGTAAACCACTGTGGTGATGTTCCTAAAGCTTATTTTTATAGGGTGAGGTCCACGACAGGTCACCATGGTCCGTGGTGAGTACCATGGGCCGTAAAACCTTCTGTGGTGACTCCTCCCCTGAAGCCTGAAAGCTTGAACCCAAGGCTAGGACTACAAATGGACACCATGGGCCATGGAACATTTCACAAACAGTGGTGAGATCCATGGTGGTCACCTCTGTAGGTCAAGTTGCAGGTCGTGCACCACATCCACTCTTTATGGACTGTGGTGAACTTCACAGAACGTGAAGGGTCCCGTGAAGAAAGTTCTAAAACTTTCTCTGCAACTCTCAAAAAAATTGATTGTAAGTCCAACATCACGAACACCACCACAGACAGTGGTGAGCACCACGAGCCGTGACGTGTCTTCTGTAGTGAGCCCCAACTGTAGTTTAATGAGGGGTATTTTAGATATTTCCTATTATTTGATTAGTGTATGTAGATGTTTTTGGTAATAGATTCACTACGAAAATATCCTAAATACTCTTTAATATATTTTTTCCCTCATTAACTCCCAATCAACTAGAAGACTTCTCTCTCAAGGCTCCTCCAAAGATCATCTTCTTCATCAAGCTTTTGGGCTAGGATTTCTTCAGGAACAAGTCTCCTTTTCTAGTTCTAAGGTCAAATTCAATTAAGGTATTGATCCATGGATCCCTTTCACCCATGGAGTACCAAGAATTTCTTCCAAAATTTTATAAATTTTAATTGGGTTTGTAATTCCAATCGTATGAATATCATTGGGTTATTTAAATTATGTTGTTAATCATTATTTTCAATCTTCATAATGATGTTTCCTTATGAATTACATGATTTCTAAGTCCAATTATGGTAGTCCATGTATGAAGCCTATTTTCTATGACGAATTATGAAGTATGATTACCAATTCAGTGATTTTAAGGTATTATCATGATTTTTAAGTCAATTGATCATGCATTCATGTTTTACCCTAATTTTCAAGTATGAATTATGATTATGTATTTCAACTATGATCATGAATTACAAGTATGTTTCAAATCATGATTTGTATGCAAATTATGAAAAGGATTACTTAGGGCCTAATGTAGTCCCTTAAGGTATGATATGAATTATGTATGAACTAGGACTATGTAGATATGTTATGTAATGTGAAAGGACAATACCCGCATTGTACTTATGTTATGAAAAAGATCTACCCTATGATTTCAAGCCTATGATCATGACTATGATATATGTTCATTATGATTTCTATACTATGTATGTATTCCATGGGATTTGACTTAGTATCGAGTGGACTTGAGAAGGGGGGCCCTACAAAAAGCCTTAGTATCAGTCTCATGTCTCTTAAACTATGTGCCACCATAGGTTGACTTCATGTCTTAGCTAGTGGATCCACATATAGCGTACGTATCACCCACCAAACATGATAGAGTCTACCTTGGCAAGTTAATTCCCCTTTTTTGGTGTAGGGACAACATCAGGATTCCATGTTATAGCTTGCATGGTCTTAATGTCAGTTATGGTTCCTATCCCATATATGTATGATCTTTTATTTAATTTCACGATATTAATTATGCTTTTCAAATGCTTGATCATTATGATTCTCTCATATCCTTACCTTTCTTCTCTTATCATGTATTTTAATTGATCATTGTATCTCATTATTTACGTTGCATGTCATGCCCTCATACTTAGTACATTCAAACATACTAACGCATACTTTTGCCTAAATTTTCTCATAATGTAGGGGTTGAGGTTGAGGATCATATCCATCCGCGTGGCTAGTTGAGTTCCTACGATGAAGTCTTAGTGAGCCCTCATCTATGGTGGACAAGTATAATTTGTTATTTTTACTTGCAAAGACATTTACTTCTTTACTTGAGGGTGAGGTAGGGACATGTCTTAGCCCCCTCCCATGTTCATGACTAAAGTAATTGTTGGACAAGTATGTAGAGTCTTATGTTGTCGTATCATGTTTCCCTTATGTTTATGTTAGACTCTTGTCAATGATGTTTCCACATTTGCTATACATTATGTATGCTTACGATAGGAACAAGAGGCTTGGTTGGCATCCTTCGGGGTTTCGATCGTCGTGTTACGACTAGGCCCTAGGTCGGGTCGTGACACCCTCTAAGAAGCAAACTAGGTCAAGCTAGTGGAATGTCAAGCGTCCCTAGCTACATTAAGGATTCACTTTTAGAACCCAAATCGACTCAATTTTCAAAAGTTCAGATTCAAATCTTATTTATAACTCCTTTACGTCTCAGTGTCACCATAAGTCGATAGGTCTTCAGCAGAAATTGTTACGGAGAAGTTCTCATTCCAAGTTACTCTTTAAAATTACATCCGACCTGATTTCCACATTTAAGGATATACATATAACCTCAGCTTGAGCGCGACTGTGTTCATTCTATCCGTGTTAATATCTTCAGACCTCATCACCCGAAAAGTCAATATTCCCATAATTTGATATTGGGGCAAATTTTAAATTCGATCAAAATTTTCTATGATACTATCCTCTAGATCTACATATGGCCTGATTTCTCATTAAACATGAGATATGTAGGCAACTCAAGAGCCAGAGTTCGGCCATAACTCCATAAAAATAAACCTCATGTCAAGTTGTTGCTCAAAAGATGTTTTGGTAGGCGACCCAAAATTGGTTTGTCTCTATATTTCATTGTCCATGCCTTCTTTACTCTCTTTCCATGGACAAAGAAAGGGGCAAGCTGTTGACACCTAATTTTGGCCCTCCATATTTAATTAGTTAAAACTTCTGTAAATAATAATAATAATAATAATAATAATAATAATAATAATAATAATAATAATAATAATAATAATAATAATAATAATAATAATAAAACTTTCATAAATTATGAAAATATATTTTTGATAAATATTATCATTTCATTAGGCAAATTTATTGCATAAATATCATTTCTTATATAAAATAATAATAATATATGTATGTATATATATATATATATATATATATATAAACATTTGTTATATGTTTTATCATTTTGAGAAATTCATACCAAATAATATCATTCTTAAGGGTTAAATCATTTCGATTAAATATTTTTTACAAATAAATATTTTTTGTACATTATTCAAAATTAGGAAGCTTAATTAATTAATTACCAATTTTATTTTTTAACAAGGACCAATTTTGTCAAATGAGTTAATCTTGTAAAATATTTATTTTTCAATTTAATTAATTTTGGCCATTTAATAAAGATAAATAAATGGTATTAATATTCAAAAGTAAGTAGGGGCTCATATGTATAAAAAGAGTGTTGCAATAAAAAAAAAATTAAAAGATGTGATATAAGGGCCGTAAATGGTCCCACATGCATAAAAAATTGACCAAAATTTCTGTTTTCTATGAGATGCTCAAATAACATGGCAGACAATACTTTCTCATACTATGCCACATGAATCCCACTACGAGAAAATAAGCTAAAAGCTTTATTTCTCTATCTTCCAATTTTTTTATTTTTCATTTTTTTTAACGACCTATCCCCTTCGTTAGGAATAGACCTATGGTGAAGGATTTCGTACCAAAAATGTTTGGGTAGTAACTTCAAAAAAATTGAGACTAGCCAGACTTGTACGAATTCTGAGTCAGGTGAAGTCTAAGGCAATCATGTGAATGATGGAATGTCAAATCTATAATTTGATTGGATATGTTGATAGCCAAGATGATACGAAACATTCACGGTTTCGTGGAATCACATTCGGGCGAGTAAAACTCTCGAAATCAAATTTGGTGTGAAGGGTATAATTTTTACACATATTTAGAAAGGGGTGTGTTGTGAAATGGAGGCTTGGAGAAAAAACTCTGAGCTTATTGTTTCTGCATATCCCACCAGAATGGGGTTGTTAGAGCAGGATGGATCCCGCTAGAGCGGAGCAGTCGCGAATTAAGTCATGAAAAATTCAGAAATAGTTTTCTGCAAAATCAGTTTCTAAAACTTCAAGAGGCCACCTAGGGAAAATTCTAACAATTTTCCATGGATTTTCATTCTTAAGGTAGGGTTTTTACTTCCTAGATTCATACTTTGATTCCTAGAAACTAGAAAGTATGAGTGGTAATTATTGGCGGAGCGTTTGAACTTAAAATCTATGATGAGAATTAGCCCTAGGATAAGGTTAGGCTTAAGGGTTGGTCTAGGGTGTGAAATTATGTTATATTTCCTGTTAGTTGGGTCATTGTGTTGATCCTTTATATGTATTTACTATTTTCTAGACCAAGAAAGAGAAGAATGAACCCAGATAGGGAAGGTTCTTGCATTGTAAGGTTGTTGAAGCTTGAATTTGAAGTAGGTGATGATCTAGTTTCTCATATGTGTTTTATATACTTGTTAAATTGCTTCAGGATATACATGTATGTATATGAATAGGGAAACATGCTAGAGTATGTGTGGAATGATCACTTGCTGGCCTATTTGTATGATGAAGTTGTTTTTGGTGATATAAATATTGTAAATACTGAATGTATTTGTGATTGAGTACCTTTGGATTGGGTGTCAAATTTTGACATATAATTTGGATCGGGTGTCACATTCTGATAGATATTTGGATCGGGTGTTAAGTTCCAACATATAATTGGATCAGGTGTCACATTCTGACACAAAGTTGATTGTTTATAGGTCCTTTGAAAGGACCCTATGTGAAGTTATAGCATGTGGAAGTAATTGAGTTGTGATATTGCTGAATAATAGTTAAACTTGAGATTGGTAGACTTATTCTATATATGTACATGCCTATTGTGTTGACTTTACTTGTCTATGATCCGCTTGTTGGCTAGCCGCGTGATCCTACTAGTACACTATTGTCTCTGTGTACTGATACTACTCTTGCTCTGCCTTTTTGTTGAGTACAGGACATATTCAGTCGGTTGCGGAGAGACCTCGGTTGGAAGATTAGAAGTTTTTTCAAAAGTCCAAGAATAGGCTATTCTGTCATGCTGCCGTGGAATTTTCCATTAATCTTAGTCCTTCCTTTGGGATTCGATTTTTAGACACTATTTTAGTATTTTGACTTCTGTTTGGGGAGTGTTTCCCTTTTTCTTACTTTGTCACTAGTTAGAGTTTTTTGGTACGGATGACTTTTAGTTCCTAGGATGTGTTGAATTTCACATTTTCGTAGTTATTAAAATTGTTGGCCGAGTTTATGGGAACTCAGTATTATTTTCTTGTTATATTCTTGCTTTTGTAAGGTTTTTAATATTTGTTTCTTAGGTTGAGAAGTTGGGTTATAGAAATGATTTTCCCATAGGAATAAGTATTATGGGTTCCAATCATGGCGGATTGAGGTCGTGACAAAGTTGGTATCAAAGTGTAGGTTCATTGATCTTGTCTTACCAAAATGAGTCTAGTAGAGTAATGTTGAATGGTACGGAGATGTCTATACTTTTCTTCGAGAGGCTATAGGATTTTAGAAAACTTTCACTGTCTTCTTTCCTTCGTGCTATAACTTGATTCTAATTAGTATCTAATCGCTTTTACTCTCTTGTCTGGAGATGGTTAACACACGTTACAATGGTGTTAGGCCAGCAGCTCCAGTTGAGCCCGAAAAAAAGCTAGCCATTTGAGGCATAGCAGAGGGAGAGACAGGAGAGGTATGTGAGGCAAGGGCAGAGGAAAGGTAGCACCTGGCAGAGTAGAGGTCTCTATTGAGGAGGTGCTGGTAGGTAAGGCCCCTTCTACTCTCCATAATGATTTCGAGGGAGAGGTGGAAGCTGGAGGAGATCAGGAGCAGGATGAATAGGAGGAGGATAACCAAACTAAGGTTGCTAGTATTCCTCCTCTAAACCCAATTTTGGCCCAGCAGATCATGGCTTTCCTAAGTAGCTTAGTAGGCACGTGCGCCATGCCCACTATACCTGCAGCACCAGCTCCTATTGATCGTTTATTTGTTGTTGCAGTTCCGCCAATAGATGGGTTGGTAAGCACATATGCCTTCTTCATTCCACTGATGGGTACGGTGATGAAGGTTACTAAGTATGACGTGCTAACTAAGTTTATCAAACTCAAACCTCTAGTTTTCCATGGTACTGAAAATGAGGATGCCTATGAGTTTATTCTTGATTGCTATGAGAGGTTGCACAAGCTGGGTATAATGTATTAACATGGAGTGGAGTTTATGACTTTCTAGCTATAGGGTGAAGCCAAGTAGTGATGGAGGGCCTATGTGGAGTGTCGTCTGCCTATGTTGCCCCCACTCACTTGGGCTTAGTTTTATGCTCCCCGTACCTTGAAGGACAGAAAGAAGGATGAATTTATGTCCCTTGAGGAGGGAGGATTATCAGCGGCTACTTATGAGGCTAAATTTCATGCACTATCCAGGTACGCTATTCAACTGGTCACTACTGAGGAGGAGAGGGTCAGGTTATTCATGAAGGGTTTGAACCCCGAGTTGTAGGTACTTTCTGTTCATATGACTTTGTTCGGAAGGAGTTTCAGTGAAGTCATAGACTTTTTAAAGAAAGTTGAAGGTTTGAGGAAGGATGGGCAAGCCAAGATTTTGGCTAAAAGGCCTAAGAGAGCCGGTAACTTCCAGGGATCCTATTCCAAAGGTCAGGCAAGCCGGTGATTGCTACCCGGCATATTCAGTCAGCAATTTCCGCTTCTACTGGCAGTTTTTTAGGTACTCCACATCAACATCAGGACCTAGAGGGTCGGGGAGCATAATTCCCAGGTAGCCCCTCATCTTTTAATTGCGGTTATTTTAACTATGGAGAGCGGGACCATATACGAAGGGAGTACCCTCACCCCCGCGGGACAGTTTTAGCACCCCAACAGGCCTGAGCAGTGGTCCTAATAGATAGAGGGAACAATGGCAGAGGATGTCCACAAAGTGGGAGAGGAGGAAATCTCGGAGTCTATGGGGGTCAAGGCAGTAGTAGTTCAGGTCAAAGAGCAGTCTAGTCAGGTAGGGAAGTGGCCTGTCAGGTTGACCGGGCTCAGTTTTATGCATTCCCTGGCAAAACTAAAATAGAGGCATCTGACACAGTTATCACAGGTTCTATTATTGTCTGTGATCAAATGGCTACTATTTTATTTGATCCGAGTTCCACTTATTTCTATGTGTCTGTAAGATATGCCTTGGTTTTTGATGCATTGTGTGATATATTGGATGCCCTTGTTCATCTTTCTACCCCTGTTGGAGAGTTAGTCATAGTCACCCATGTGTATTATTCTTGTTCTATTGTGTTTCTACTCCTGTTGGAGAGTCAGTCATAGTTACCCATGTGTATCATTTTAGTTCTGTTGTATTTATGGGTACCAGACTTGGGTTGACTTAGTGATCCCAGACATGATAGATTTTGATGTGATCTTAGGCATGACTTGGTTGTCTCCCTACTTTGCAATACTTAATTCCAATGCAAAGACTATGGTTCTAGAGATCCCAGAGAGGGAAAGGTTAGAGTGGGAAGAGGTGTACAAGCCTACATCAACTAAGGTCATATCCTTTCTCCAAGCTAGAAAAATAGCGGGGCAGGGTTGTTCGGCCTATTTTGCCTATATCCGGAATGTGAAAGTAAAGTCTGCTTCTATTGAGTATATCTCAGTAGTGTGTGAGTTTTAAGACGTTTTCCCTTCAGACTTGCGTGGTATGCCTCCTAATTGAGACATAAATTTCTGCATTAACTTAGAGTTGGGTATTTGTCCAATTTTCATTCCCCTACCGTATAGATCCAATGGAGTTGTCACGACTCGAGCCCAGGGCCTAGACGTGACACGGCGAATGAGACACTCGGAGGTACCTCACCCAAGCCTCTTAGCATTCATTAAGCATTTCATTGGTAATGATAAACAATAATAAGCGGAAATAAAAACATTTCATCCATTTATATCCAAACATACCTCTACTAATAAACTTGGCGGGGGCTATGACATGTCCCTAGCTCACCCTCAATATAAGTGCCACGAAAAGCTTTAATAAAAGTCTTACTATTCTACATAACAAAAGCTTAGAATAAAAAGGATGTTGTTCCCGAAATATGGAAACTCACCACAAGCAAATCTTCAAACTAATACGAGTTAGCCACGTGGAAGAGATCGAGGAGCGACGTCGGTTCCTACATGGTGATATCATGTAGGCAAAAGTATTCGTTAGTACTTTGAATATACTAAGTATGTGAGTATGCTATGAAATGAAGAACATAAGAGGGACATGAGAAATCAATATGCATAAGTGAATGAATGCGTTAGACATCATCATAGAAAACCTTAAAATATTTATTTTTGTGGGGAAATGACCATAACCGACATTTAAGACCATGCGAGCTATTACATGGAATCCAACATAAGCCCCTACGTTGGCACGGGAAGATTACTTTCCAGGTAGAACTCCATTCAGATTACATTTAATTATTTAACATTTGGTGGCTACAAAGGCCTAGCCGACAAGGGATCCTATGGTGGCACATAGTTAATGCAACATGATACTTTACTTAAGGACCCCTTAGGTCGAGTCCCCATCTATATGCTACATTTGGTACTAGGTCAAATCCCACGTAATAACATTTATATATCATAATAACATAAGCATTGTATAACTTTAGATATCAAATCATCATCGGTGGAATAGCTCATTAAAACCTTTGGTTTATAATATCATCATGACTACCATGCCCTATTTACCGTTCTACTAATGAACCTTGGTTAATAAGAAAATTAGGTCTAAAATCAGTGATGGCATTCCGGGTACCATGCTAATCGGACCTTCCACTTTGGGAAAATGTTCAAAAGCATTGACGGCTTATAGGGAGGTCAAACATGCCATATCATAACCTTAAACATTTCATTTGATTCAATGTGAGAATTGTCCTTTCACATTGAAACCTTAATTTGGCTAAGAAGCCCTTTTATCAATCAAGCATTTCATAAAGACATTTCATTTGATTCAATGTGAGAATTGTCCTTTCACATTGAAACCTTAATTTGGCTAAGAAGCCCTTTTTATCAATCAATCATTCAATCATTTCACAAGACTCCCTTAAATATAGGCATTTGCTTCATAAACTTTCATTTAGAGTCAAACTTTTAATCCAACTTCATTTCAACTTAAGAAGACTAGGTGGGTTCATTTCATATAACTTTCAAATACATTTAAAAGAATACATGTATGCATGAGAGTGATATGAATGCATCAAATCAAACATCTTAAAAATAACCCACCATATGCACTTTAAAATTACTTTCAAGCCTTCATATAAGTACCTTGATAAATCATCTATTTCATGTAAATAAGAATCAACATAAGTCAATATAGGTAATAAACTTCAAATATTCATGAATCTATACATTTGGAATCGTAGTATGAAAATCCCTAAAATTTTTCATCTCTTGAAATTAAGAGTCAATACACATAAATATACCAATAGGAGTAAATAAACTTAAATATACCATAATCTATGCATTTGGAACCATTATGTAAAATAACATAAGATTTCATCAATTTAAATTGATATATAAGGTTGAGGAAAACATTTGGGCTCCATGGGTGGAAGAACCCATGGATGAAAACCCACATACCTTAGGGAGGAACTTGAAGAAGAATTGAAGAAGTCTTGGTGTTAGGTCTTCAAAGGGAAGGTTGAATCCTTGTGTTTGATAGAAAGATTGGAGAGGATGATTTGAGAGAGAAGGAGATGAAGTTTAGGGTTCTTTGGAGAGGTGAAAGACTGAAAATAATGAGCCTAAAACGTCCTATGTTAGTGTATATATGTTTAGGAAAAATGCCCCAACTGCCCTTCATAAAAAATCTGGAAATTGGGCAAAAATCCTGCTGGCGCTATAGTGGCGCGTCGCGCCACTGCAGCGCCAAGCCAAAATAGGCTTAAAACCCTACACATCTAATAGTGGCGCGTCGTGCCAAGCCCCGAACTACTGAGGCTATTTTCTGGCGCTATAGTGGCGTGGGGCGCCACTGGAGCGCCAAGCCTGAATTTCGCCCAGGCCTGAAATTTCTGTAGTACTAGTCTGTAGTAAAATGGCCATAACTTTTGACTCTGAACTCCAAAAATTGTAATCTTGGTGGCGTTGGAAAGAAGACTCAAATAACTTTAATTTGGTATGTCATGGTACATCTATTTCATTATATGCAAAGAGATATGGTCGTTTGAAGTTGACCCTTATACGAACTTATTCGGAAACTTAGCCAAGACTAATTCTTTGGACTCGACTTGGTTTTAGGGATCCCTTATGACCCTAAATCACATATAATACCCTTTAATTACTTAGGAATATCCTAACTCATGAATGCCCTTTAAAGTCGTCGAGTACGATCCTATACGTACATGAAAAATGCTACGGGTCTTGGCGTAGAAATATTTTTTGGGGTGTTACAGGAGTTGAGTGAGCTTAAGGATCAAATTCAGGAGCTTCTTGGCAAGGGGTTCATTCGTCCTCGTGCTTCCCCTTGGGGTGCTCCTATGTTTTTTATCAAGAAAAAGGATGGTAGTATGAGAATGTGCATTGACCCGACAGCTGAATAAGGTCACCATCAGAACTAAATATATGTTGCCTTATATTGATGACTTATTTGATCAGTTAGAAGGTGCTTTAGTTTTCTCAAAGATTAATCTCTGGTTTGGGTATCATCAGTTGAAAATTAGGCTTGAGGATGTTTCCAAAATAGCTTTTAGGACTAGGTATGGGCGCTATAAATTTTTAGTAATGTCCTTTGCATTAACCAATACACCTACAAATTTAATGAGTTTGATGAATGGGGTGTTCAAACTGTTCCTGGATTCATTCGTGATAGTGTTTATAGATGATACATTGGTGTATTCAAATAGTGAACAGGAACATACAGATCATCCTCAAATTGTGTTAGGTGTTTTGGGAAGACAAAAACTGTATGTAAAATTGTCTAAGTGTGAATTTTGGCCACCTTTAGTTGCCTTTTTGGGCCATGTTGTTTCAAAGAAAGGGGTAATGGTGGACCCACAGAAGATTTAGGCAGTTAAAAATTGGGCTAGGCCCAACTCTCTAATAGAGGTTAGAAATTTTGTGGGGATGGCCAGTTACTATAGCCGGTTCATGAAAAACTTTGTTTCTATTGCTACTCACTTGACCAGGTTGACTAAAAATGAAGTACCATTCGAGTGGACTGACAAGTATGAAGAGAGCTTCCAAAAACTCAAAACTCTCGTGACCACAACACCAATTTTCACCCTACTGGTCGAAGGTAAAGATTTTATTATTTATTGTGATGCTTCACATTCCAGTTTGTGTGCTATGTTAATGCAGGATAAGAATGTTGTAGCATATGCTTTGCGACAATTGAAGGTGCATGAGAGGAATACCCAACTCATGACTTGGAGTTAGCAGTGGTAGTGTTTGTACTAAAACTCTAGAGACATTATTTATACGGTGTCAAGTATGAGATTTTTACTAATCACTACAGCTTACAATACGTTTTCACCCAGAAGGACTTGAATTTGAGACAACGAAGGTGGATAGAGTTTCTTAACAATTATAATGTCACTATCCAATAACATCCAGGCAATGCTAATATGGTAGCAGATGCATTGAGCCAGATGCAGGTGAGCATGGACAGTTTAGCTTTTTTAAGGTCCCTTAAACGACCCCTAGCTAGAGAAAATCAGGCCTTGGAGGCTAGGATCATGAGGCTAGGCATCTCAAAGAAAGGTGGGATAATGGCAGAAGTTGATCTAAGGCTCACTTTCATAGAGGAGATCAAGACCAAGCAGCTTGAAGATGTATACTTAAATGAAATTAGAGGGAAGGTGTTGATAGGCAAGGCTCCAGACTCAACACGAGATACAGGTGGGGTGCTTCATTTTAGGGGAAGGATTTGTGTTCCATGGATAGATGGACTAATTCAAAAGATCCTATTTGAATCTCATGATTCACAATACTCTATTCTCTCTGGAGTGACTAAGATGTATCAAGATAGAGCTGAATATGTAGCTAAGTGTCAGAACTGCCAACATGTGAAGTATGAACACCAAAGACCTGCAGGTTTCTTTGCAAAAAATGCCTATTCCTGAATGAAAGTGGGAGAGAATAGCCATGGATTTCGTGGTGGGACTTCCTATGACTTTGGGAAAGCATGACTCTATTTAGGGTGGTGGTTGATAGGTTAATGAAGTCAGCACACTTCATTCTAGTTAGAGTGGATTAAGATGCACAATAGCTGGCCAGAATTTATGTGAAGGAGATAGTAAGACTGCACGGGGTGCCCCTTTCTATCATTTCAGACCGTGGTACGAAGTTCACTTCCAAATTTTAGGGTAAGTAGCATGAAGATTTGGGTACTCAACTCACTTTCAGCACAACTTTCCACCCACAGACAAACGGGTAGTCCTAAAGGACTATCCAGTGAGCCCAATCTGTATCCCACCCCCTTATATGATCTTTTATATCATAGAAATAACAAAAATATAATATTAAGAAACTTTATGTGGAAGATATGTTGAGGGTGTGTGTTATAGACTGTGTGTTATAGACTTTCGGCGACATTGAGACAAGTTTTTGCCCTTGTGTGAGTTCTTCTACAATAATAGGTACCACTCTAGTATTAATATTACATCATTCAAAGCCCTTTATGAGAGGGGATGCAGGTCTCCCATAGGGTGGTTTAAAGCTGGGGAAATGGAGCCATTGGGGGTTGACTTAGTGAGAGATGCTCAAAATAAGGTAAAAATCATCCAAGCTAAGCTTCTAGTGGCTCAAAATCGTCAGAAGAAGTATGCTGACTGAAAAGTAAGGGATATGAAATTCGAGCCTAGTGAACAAGTACTTCTAAAATTTTCACCCATTAAAGGGGTGATGAGATTTAACAAGAAGGGCAAACTCAGTCCTCGTTACATTTTCCCTTTTGAAATTCTTGATTGTGATGGACCAGTAGCGTACAGGTTGGCCTTACCACCTAGAATTTCTGGAGTACACCCAGTGTCCCATGTGTCTATGCTGAAAAAGTACCATGGGGATAGGGACTACATCATTAAATGGGACTCGGTGTTATTAGACAAGGAACTTCAGTATCAAGAAAAGCCAGTTGCAATTCTTAATTGTTATGTCCGAAAATTGAGGACTAAGTAGATCAACATGGATAAACTGCAATGGAAACATCATCGGATAGAGAAAGCTACTTGGGAGATTGAGAAAGACATGCGAGACAAGTATCCTCAACTGTTCGACGAAATAGGTACTACTTTATCATTATTTTAGCCCTATTTTCTCTATTTAGTCACTCGAGGATGAGTGATGGGTAAATTGGAATCTATTGTAATGACCTGTCCCCATCATTAGGAATAGGCCAATGGGGAAGGATTTCAGGCCAGAAAACTTTGGGTAGTAACTTCGGAAAATTTGAGCCAAGGCCAGACTTGGATGAATTCTAAGTCAGGTAAAGTCTAGGGTGATCATGTGAATGATGGAAGGTCAAATCTATAATTTGATTGGAAATTATAGCCAAGACGATGAGAAGAATTTACGGCTTTGCGTAGTCACATTCGGGTAGGTAAAACTCTCGTAATCGAACTTGACGTGAAGAGTATAATTTTAATGCATCTTTGGAAGGGGTGCATTGTGAAATGGAGCTTGGAGAACAAACTCTAAGCTCACTACCGTAGATTTTTCCATTAATCTCAGTCCTTGTTTTGGGACTCAGGTGTTCAGACACTATTTTATTATTTTGACTTCTTTTTGGGGAGTGTTTCCCCTTTTCTTACATTGACATTGGTTAGAGTTTTGGTACAAATGACTTTTAGTTTCAAGGATGTATTGACTTCCGCATTTTCGTTGTTATTAAAATTGTTGGTCAAGTTTATGGAAACTCAGTATTATTTTTTTGTTATATTTCGGCTTCTGCAAGGTTTTTAATATTTATTTCTTAGGTTGATAATTTGTGCTATAGAAATGGTTCTCCCACTGGAATAGATATTGTGGATGCCAGTCACGGCGGGTCGGGGTCGGGATATTTTTAGACTTTATTATTTTCTTATTAAATGTATTTATTCATCAAAAGTCAGAACTCAATATTTTTAGTAGATTTATTCGTGACTTGGTTTGGGTCCATTATTTTATTAAAATAAAATAATATAAAATTAGACAAATAATGATTTGCCCTAAAAATTAATGTTTGATAGTTTTTATAAATGACCACTAAAACGAATAACTCAACAAAAAGGTCCAAGTTCTTATATTCCGTATATATCATTCTATAAGATAGACAAATAAAAGAGTTAAATTTTATGAAATTAAGATGTAAATTTGTACAATTTTTTATTCTTTAGTTTCACTACCTTCAATTTCTTCAATCTCATTAAAAATTTAAATTGATTTTTTCTCGACACGTTAACTTTAATTTTTTCTCAAATAAGTAATATAAAGATAAAATAGACATACTAGACATTGTGGGTAGTCTAAAAAATAAAATAAAATATTTCTTTATGCTTTCAATAAATGTAACATTCCAAAACAAAACAGTTTAAAATGAGTGAGAAAAAGTAAGATGAAAGAAAGTGAAATTGGTAAGGTATGGATCCCATATTGTGCATTTAGCAATCAAAGAATTCCTACAATAAGTGTGCCTCTCACAAAATAAAATTTTCATTGAAGCAAAGCTAAAAAGATAAGAATATGACGGTTTTTATATCCAAACAATTAAAAAGCACAATTACCAAGACCTGAAATACATTGTTTCAACTTAACAATATTGAAATACCAAAATTACCTTTGGCTTCCCTAGCCTCATCAAATGATCGGATGGCTCAAAACAAATCAGAAACTTTTCCCAAAATCAAAATACTCCACCTCCTCTTTCTTTCTCTTTTCCGTCCCACACCTACATGCCCCATTCTTCATCTCCCATACCCGACGCTCCTTTCTCCTATTAAACTTTTCCAGAAAAGGTCAAAAGACACTACCCCTACACACCCCTATTCTCCATTTTCCCCATCCACGTACGCTCCACACTTCCCAAAACAAAAATTTCAACGGTTATTCCCTAATTTTTTCCAGAAAAAAATCATAGATCCATGACTTCTTATTCTTCTACATATGTTTCTCCTCACCACGCCCGCCTACCATTATCGATGTAATTTCCACTCAAGCAATTGGTCAAAGACAACGAAAAAATGCAAGATTTATAAAATCTTTTTCTCACCTTCTCCCTAAATGTCTTCATTTTTCAGTTCAAATCCAGATTTTTAAGTTCGAATTTTCCTATAAATAACCATATGTTTTACCTCCAAAATGACCCAGAATTCACATCCAAAGACACACACACAGAGATTCATGATTCTACTAGTTTTACTACTTTCTTTTGGTCTTTTTTGATTTCCGAGTTTCGGGTTCATGGCCAGAATTTTTGGACGTCTAAGCCTTAGTTTGCTGCTTAATATAAGGTAAAATCTTTCTGAATCTTGATTTGTTTTAGCTAAATATGTCGTTTGCTTTGTTTGTAGATTGAGCTTAGTATTAATTCTTTAGTATTTTATTTTCTATTGATTTAGTTTATTTTAGATGTCTTATGCAATTTCACTATTTTTGTCTCATATGAACTTTCTAGTTTGCTTGTGTTGTTGTAGTAAAAAAAATATGAATGTCTTGCTATGGTACTAATGTGTGTCAATAGTTGTTAAGCATGTTGTTCCGAATTTTACGTTGAGGAAATTATGTATTTGAAATTTCCGTTTTGACGCTTTGATGTTTCTGTCAAGAGTATATTTTAGAGAAAATTATGTTTTAGTTTCTTCCCTATTAATTTTCAGCTTTCCCTTAATTGCAAATTTCCTAGGAACTTTGGGTAATTGGTATATTTTAAGTTCTCTATTATAATTGTTATACTCTGGTCATGATATGATCATTCAATTTTCTTTTGTTGTTGTATGCTGAATCTTATTTTAATTTGCTGAATCATGCTCAATGTTTTAGCTCTGTTTTGATACTGTTTGTAAATGCTCGAAGTTTAAATTTTGTTCTAATTCTAATATGATTGCTTAAGCCAATGGTTGATCTATTTTGTTTAGGAGTAGAACGAATGATTATTTTTCTCTTTATGTTTACCTCTCTGAATGTGTCCTTAAGTCCTACAACTGTTTTCTTCACTTTGATTGGTATACAACTTGATTTATCTACAATATGCCAAAATAATCTTTAACTATTTATTAAGCATGTTAGCCTAAATTATTTTGCAGTCGTCATCACGATCTGTTATTTTCATTCCTTTAGCATGATTATTAAGTTTATGTGATGTCATTTCAAAGTTTCTTTTTTTTTACAATTTGCATTTTTATATCACCTCAAGTTGACTTTCACGTGCTTTTGTTTGATTAATATTTGTTTCATTTTTTTGGTCCAAAATATGGTATTAATTATTTTCTCTTCTTATTTTTTCATGTACAACCAGAGTGCGGGAGTTTCTACTTTTGAACTCATTTTGGCCCAAAATATTGGGCCAACAACTATTGGGATCGTCAGAGATCGTAGTCTTGTGAATTAGGAGTCAACATCCCTTAGCCTTTCTTGTTACTGCTTTAATTATGTTTCTCTTGATACATTAATTTATTTATATAGATGTTTACATATATGTGATATTGATTCTAATCTCTCTTCTTTATTTGAGATTTTTATGTGAGCCAATATTATTTGTTAATAAGTCTAATAGTATGTTTAGAATTGTAATGACCCTGAAGGTCATTTTTAGAATTTTATAAAATTATCATTTTATCCCTCCGTTTAGTTACCTCAAGTTGTTTCTGATTGGTACTGGGTGTTGGTTTTAGAAAATCTTATTAAAAGTTATGTCTTTGGAAATTTTGAGTTTTCATAAGCTTTAAGTGTTCAAAAGTGGTGTTTGGGGCCAACCAGAGCTACGCGTCTCGAAACGAAAGTCTGTCATTTCCAATAGCTTTGGAATGTCAAAATTGGCCTAGGAGAGTTTACAGAATCATTTTTAGAGTTATAACCAAGATTTGAGGTCTTGAGTTGAGAATTTGAGAAATTTTAGTCCAAAGTTTGACTTTGGTCAATTTTTGGAGTTTCAATGTTTGAAATGGAATTCCGATGACTCCTATGGATTTGAGAGATGATTTTTGGGTAAGAAGAAGTGTTGGTTGAATTTTTAGAGGTCCCGAGCCCATTTTGCTATTTTGAAGGCCTATGTTGGCATAGTTGCGACTTTTCGAGTTTGAGTTAAGAAGACCTCAAATTCAAATTATGATGGTTCCATCAACTCCAAAATAACCACATTATGCTAGAAGCATGGTCGGCACAAGTATCGAGATAATCGATATGAGTTTGGGGCCATTTGGCTTTTTTAACTTTGAAAATTAGCCTATGATTGACTTTGGTCACATTATTAGAAAATACACTCGGATGAAAATTCTGACAACGCAGTTAGTTCTGGAATGTCGAGTTTATCTTCAAACGACCCTTTGTTCACTTTCCGAGGCTTCCGGTCTAATCTCGAGGCTTGTTATGGAATGTGGCTTAAAATGATAGGTATGGGACCTACTTTTCATTAAAATAACCTCCTATGGGCCATTTGACTATTTTAATTTTGAAAGTTAGCCTATAATTGACTTTGGTCAATATTATTGGAAAATACACTCAGATAAAAATTTTGACAACGCAGTTAGTTCTGAAATGTCGAGTTTGTCTTCGAACGATCCTTTGTTCACTTTCTGAGGCTTCCGGTCTAATCTCGAGGCCTGTTATGGAATGTGGATTAAAATGATACTTAGGTGTGGGACCTACTTTTCATTAAAATAACCTCCTATGGAACATGAATGCGCCATTGAGTCAGAAATATTAAATTTAGTGGGGTAGGATATTTGGTTTATTTTTATCAAAATCCGAACGAATCCCGAGCACTCCATTGGAGATTTTGAATTTTTCCAAAATCAAATTTTGCAGCAATCTGGTGCAGACCCATTTTTGAATTTTCTCTCAACTTTAAAACCCCATATCTTGGGCTATAGAGCTCCAAATTGGGTGTTTCAAAAGGCAAACTTGTGAGATGTTTTTAGGAGAACGCATCGGGGAGCTCAGAAACTAATTTAGGACATTCGATTGAGGTAAAATGTTCATTCTAGTTGTTGCAATGTGCATTTTTGGAATTAATTTTTGTAGAATTTTGAGAATTTATTTCTTGGTCTATATAAATCCGATTTTGACGATTCAAGGGTCTAAGTTCAAGAGAATTTCGTGGGCAATCTGTTGGTAAACTCAGAATATTGTGGGGAGGCTTGTTGTGAGGTAAATTTATGAATTTAGCGACTATTTCAGCCATTTTTGGATTGAAATTGTGCGGAATTGTGGAAGATTGTATCTAGATTATTTGAACTCCATTTTTATTAATTTTGAGGCTAGATTGTGATTTTTTTTGCAAGGAACGTCATGGTATAAAATTTTTGGATTGGGAGGGTCTATTGTTTGCATAATTCACTGATCAAGAAGCTGTCATTTTCATTGTTTAGTTTCAATTTTGTGAATTTTTGTTGCATGTTCATTTTGCGTAGTTTCCAAACTTCATATCGGTTACCAAATTGATTTGTGAGATTGTGGAGAAGTTTAGAACCTATTTTTGGGGTCAATTCCATAATTTCATACACGGGTCCCATATTTCCTTTTTTAAACCCCGAAATTGGTCCGTCTTCAAAAATCATGAAATTAGTGTCTAAATTACTATAACAATGTTTTGATTCTATTTTTGGCAGCGTGGCAGTGTTTCAAGGCTGTTTTGAAGGAAAAAGTTCTGGCACAATGATTTTGAGCTCGCGTGTTCAGCCTACAGGTAGGCTACGACTTTTTTTTCTTTAGATTGAGCCGGAATGTGTGAAATTATGTTGAGATTGATGGAATTTGTGTTGGGTAGCTTATATGTATATCTTAGGTGTTAGAAATCATGCTTAGGTCTTTTCATTGGGTTTCTCGGGTATTTAGAAGCATGTGTATCTTGTCCTTATTTGTTAGTACTGTAGGGAGAGTTGAATGATCATATTGTTGATATTGTGGAGTATGTTGGCCTTAGTATAGGTTGTAGACCTGCTTTAGTTTCTCTTGCATCGCTTTGAAGAAATTAGATCCTTATAGAATGGAGTAGCAGGCTAGTGTCTAGTAGTTGGACTTAGCTAGGAGACACCCTTACTCTTAATAATACCCTCATCCATAACTCAGTATGATCATGACTTCGGGATGCGACGTTAATTCTAGATTTTGTGAACATTTGGCTTCAGCTCCTGTTCAAGTTTTGGCGGCATATCAATTGGCACATTAGGGAGGAAATTCGGGCCAGCATCTGGGTTCCAAACTCGACCTCAACCTCTAAGAAACCCCTAGTTCATTGACTATTGGAGATTCTGGGGTTGGAAATGATACAGTTCTTTAGTTCCTGACATTGCTGATTCTTGATTCCCACCCTTGGTAGTTGTAGCTATTCTGTTTTCTCGACGGGCTTATGAGGGTTCGTTTGGGTTTTAATTTAACTTGCGCAGGAGTATTCCTGCTAGGCTAATGGGGGTCCAGTTGGGTATAGTTATATCACGACCCAAATCCGGGTGTGATGGCACTCATCTCAACCCACCGAGATAAGTCAGCCTAATACCCAATGAAAAATAGATGCGGAAGAAAGAGAAATAAATCCAAATTTAATTTAACCCAAATAAGTAAAACAAACTTAAACTCCCCCAAGATTAGTTGTCATGTGTACAAGCCACTAATACATTATCGAAATATGAAAGGAAATACAGTCACAATGTCTTCGTCTCTAGAATAGGACTAAAACATAATAAAAGAGTAAGAGGTGTCCGCTAGATGGATGTAACAACTACCTCAACACTCGGAATGATAATATCCTCAGAAGCGGTAGTAAACCGTAGGAGATCAAGCAGGCCTGTGCTCACAACCTACACAAGTGTGAAAGCAAGGGGTGAGTACCAAACAACACGGTACTCAGCAAGTGGATAACTAAAACTAAGCCAAACTTAATAGATACAAGTACTCCTTTCCTTCCAACCAAACCTCCTTAACTACAACCTGCATAAAATCAGCCCAACTCTACACTTGTACAATAACAACAGCAATATAGTCCACGAATACTCATCAATAATCTCATCAATGAATCATAGCAAGTCAAGTTAACATATACATATCAATGTAGGGATAAACACAAATTCACAAATATTAGAAAGGTGCAATGCAATGCAAGAAAATGATGCATGTCTGTCCTATCGGTACACAACCGCTGAATCACAGTCCGGAACCCATGGGGGACATTTCTGTCCATGTAACCTGCCATGGAATGTGTGGCCCATCCCCTTAATATATATATCTTGCCACGGAGTGTGTGGCCCGACCCCTTTATTTCATAATACCTGCCACGGAGTGTGTGGCCCGACCCCTTTGTTTATATTACCTGCCACGGAGCGTGTGGCCTGACCCTTTTTGTTTCATATCATTTTCAGTATCAACACAATATGTCAGAACCAGTGCAATCAATTCATGTTCATATAATTCACGATAATAACATGGCAACCACAATAATTTTTCATATCTCACATCAACATAGTCATTTCACATGTCCAAAATCATAACATATCAATTCCACCAATACATGTCATTAGATCACCATTTTATACCCCTCATCTCCATTTTTAAGGTCAATCATACAGTCAATAACCCAGTCCAATTCTCATTACTCCCTAGTATATATGACACGGAAATAGAAGCATCTATAAGCTTAAACTGAGGTTTAGAAATTCACTTGCCTTAATTAATCAAGAAATTACTCTGGTACTTGAGCCTTCCCTTTCGTTGGGCCTCCAAATAAGTATAATCTAATCAAATAAATAATCACAATAAGATTTTGAAACTAACAACATCCATATTATTATATGTCTAGCCTAGACCCAAAAACTCACACAAATCTATAATCACGTTCCTAATCTTGATGTCACTTAAGATGTCAACTCCCATATTTTCTGAATTTCAAGCCTAGGGTTAGGTTCTAATTTGCCCAATATAATAAATTTAATGGAATTCTTAAAATATAATATACCTAATATTTAATTATCTATCTCAATATATCAAAATTCGAAAACTAACTTATTCTATGTCATTGAAGTCAAATCTGAAATTTTCTTTTCGATTATGTTCACTCATGATAAAATAAACTCACATGTCAAATTTCAGCTAAAACGGATCGTTATTCGACCTCCAAATCAAGATTTTATGTGAAGAACCCTATGGTCATATTTTCTTATCTTAGCATTATTCCTCCACCAATATACCCTAAAAATATGTTCATAATCGCATAAAAATTTAATGGAAAGGATGAGAATAATTACCTTAACGCTTTGGAATGAAAATCCCTATTTTTCTCTTCTCCTTTATTTTTCTTTTCCCCTTTCTTTTCTTTCTTCCTCTGTATTTATTTCAATTTCTGCGTTGTTTTTTTTTGTTTACGCCGCCGTCACCTGATGGCTTAAAGACATATATATATATATATATATATATATATATATATTACTTTATTATTATTATTATTTATTTCCTTCTTTTTGTTTTCTAAATTAATCATGTACTAAAAGTGATAAACCCTACTAACCTATTTTATTAAATATAAGAAAAGTGGTATAAGATATTAAATAAATTAACACTTTAGCCCATCAATTAAATTAATTCTTTAAAATTATCCCTCAACTAATTAACCAAAGTTACCGAATAGTCCAAATAACCCATTAAAATTTTACGGGAAGGGTCTCATATGAAAGGAGGAGGATTTGTTCTCAAAATGACCTAACGGGTCATTACATTATCCACCACTAAAAATTATGTTCGTCCTCTAACATAAAGAAGGAAAAGAAAGAATAGCCGACGTTACCTAAAGCTTGAGTTATTATATTCTAGAGTCGGTGTTTATCCTTCCAAGTGAGTTCCTCCTTAAGACCATTCCATCAAGATCAACTACTAAGAACTGAATTTTTGAATCAAACCTTGGTAGATTTACAAATCAGGAGTGATTACCAAGCCACAAACTAACCGATGAATTCAATCTGAATCGAAACCTATTGAATCATAGCACAACCACCAAGGCGAGTTTTTTCTCACATACCTACGATGATGTTCTAAATTAATACCGGCTACAACCAAAAGTGAACTTGAACAACCACCATATACTCATAATGTGCAAACCATCACAGGTTTTGTCAAGATTTCATTATCACAATCTCCCTTAAGTTATAAAATTTTGATCTTTAGACATCGGGTATTCATCACGGGAAAATCAAACTTATCTAATCCAAAGAAGGAAATGATCGAGTAACTTCCTAGAGAGCAACACCCCCAAGCATACAAAACCTTTAACGACACTATTGAAGATGGTAGATCAGTAGTTGTGTCGTTAAAGGTTTTGTATGAACATGAATTGATTGCACTGGTTCTGACATATTGTGTTGATACTGAAAATGATATGAAACAAAAGGGGTCGGGCCATACGCTCCGTGGCAGGTAATATGAACAAAGGGGTCGGGCCACACACTCCGTGGCAGGTATTATGAAATAAAGGGGTCAGGCCACACACTCCGTGGCAAGATATATATATATTAAGGGGATGGGCCACACATTCCGTGGCAGGTTACATGGACAGAAATGTCCCTCATGGGTTCCGGACTGTGATTCAGCGGTTGTGTACCGATAGGACAGACATGCATCATTTTCTTGCATTGCATTGCACCTTTCTGATATTTGTGAATTTGTGTTTATCCCTACATTGATATGTATATGTTAACTTGACTTGATATGATTCATTGATGAGATTATTGATGAGTATTCGTGGACTATATTGCTATTGTTATTGTACAAGTGTAGAGTTGGGCTGATTTTATGCAGGTTGTAGTTAAGGAGGTTTGGTTGGAAGGAAAGGAGTACTTGTATCTATTAAGTTTGGCTTAGTTTTAGTTATCCACTTGCTGAGTACCGTGTTGTTTGGTACTCACCCCTTGCTTTCACACTTGTGTAGGTTGTGAGCACAAGCCTGCTTGATCTCCTACGGTTTACTACTGCTTCTGAGGATATTATCATTCCGAGTGTTGAGGTAGTTGTTACATCCATCTAGCGGACACCTCTTACTCTTTTATTATATTTTAGTCCTATTCTAGAGACGAAGACATTGTGACTGTATTTCCTTTCATATTTCGATAATGTATTAGTGGCTTGTACACATGACAACTAATCTTGGGGGAGTTTAAGTTTGTTTTACTTATTTGGGTTAAATTAAATTTGGATTTATTTCTCTTTCTTCTGCATCTATTTTTCATTGGGTATTAGGCTGACTTGTCTCGGTGGTTGAGATGAGTGCCATCACACCCGGATTTGGGTCATGACAAAATGGTATCAGACTTTTCTAACTCATTTACCAACCTTATTCTTTTGAATCAAAACCTTAAGTGAAGCCCTTTCTTAGGCCTTTTAATGATCAAAAGCAATAAACTCTACAATCCGAACCCTGCACACGTTCTTTCAACTGCTCAATACCCCATATGATCGATCAATTTTCATTTTGTCGATCTATACTTTAACGAAATCTACCGCCATAATGTAGACTTAAAATGAACAGCTTGAATTTCGAATTTCATCCATGTAATCCAATCCCATTATCTATCAACATTAGCTCATACATTGAAGATCTTTATAAATTCACGCATCTTAGCTATCATTGATCATAGCCTCTTTGGCCTCTCCATGCAAGACCATATCACGAATCCGCCTCAGCTTCTCATCATCAAACTTCTTTTCTTTAATCTTGCCAAAGAAAGAAGATCTTGCCTCCACACAGGCCAAAAATTATCCTTTCTCAGTTACTTCCAGCCTCATAAAGCTATTTGCTAGAGTTTGAACCTCTCTAATCAATGAACGTCTAGAAACGTGCAAATGAGCTAAACTTCTCATGCTCCCTGCTTTTCTGCTCAAGGCATCAGCCACTATATTAGCTTTTCCTGAATGATAAGGAATAGTAATATCATAGTCTTTTAGCAATTCCATCCACCTCCTCTGCCTCAAATTCAAGTCTCTCTGAGTGAACACATATTGTAAGCTGTGATGATCTGTATACACTTTACACTTTACCCCATATAGATAATGTCTCCACTACTTCAATCTTCTAGGTATCCACCTCACTCTATTCTTAGAAACCACGTGCGCTAAGAAAGACACTGAATCAAGCCAGAACTCGTACTTAGAAAATTTGGCATATAGCCTTTTCTCTCTTAACAATCCCAAAACAATCCTCAGATGCTCTTCATGTTCTTTTTTTGTTTTTTGAGTAGATCAATATATCATCAATAAAAACAATAACAAGGAGATCCAAATATGGCTTAAAGATTCCATTCATCAGACTCACGAAAGCAGCAGGCGCATTTGTAAGCCCAAAAGACATTATCAAAAATTCATAGTGTCTATACCTAGTTCGAAAAGCAGTCTTCGGTACATCTGCTGCCTGTATTTTCAGCTGATGGTACCCGAACCTCAAATCAATTTTTGAGAAAATACAAGCACCCTCCAACTTATCGAATAAGTCATCAATGCGAGGAAGGGGATACCTATTTTTAATAGTCACCTTGTTCAGCTGCCTGTAGTCTATGCAAATACGAAGGCTACCATCCTTCTTGTTTACAAATAAAACTGAAGCACCCCAATGAGAGGCACTTGGTCTAATAAAGCCTTTACCCAATAACTCCTGAAGTTGGGCCTTCAACTCCCTCAACTCAGCCGAGGCCATTCTATAAGGTGGAATAGAAATAAGATGGGTGCCGGGATCTAGGTCGATACAAAAACCTATATCCCTATCAGGTGGCATACCAGGTAAGTCTGCGAGAAAAACATCCATAAACTCATGCACTATTGAGACAGACTCAATCGAAGGCACTTTGAAGTTATCATCCCTAAGATGTGCTAGGAAGGCTAAATAACATTTACTCACCAACCTCTTAGCACGAAGAAAAGAGATAATCCGAACTGGGGTGGGAAGATAGTCACCTTCCCACACCAATTGATCCACCCCAGGCTTGGCTAATGTCACAGTCTTAGCATTGCAGTCTAAGATAGCAAAATTTGGAGAGAGCCAAGTCATACCCAAGATTACATCAAAGTCAACCATCTCTAAAATAATCAAATCTACATAAGTTCTGCTCCCCATAAAAGTCACAAGGCAAGACCTATACACTTTCTTAATTAGCACAGACTTACCAACAGTAGTAGAAACACGAATAGGCATGTTAAGTAAGTCACAATGTAAATCGAGTCCATCAGCAAATATGGAAGATACATAAAAAATATGGATTCGGGATCAAACAATACGAAAGTCAAGCGATCGTAGACCAGAAAAGTACTTGTGATAACAACATTGAATGTCTCTGCCTCTGATGTCTCGGGGAAAGCATAACAATGGGCTCTGTAGTGAAGCTATCTGGCTTCACCCCCTCCACCTCTATCACAAAATCAACCACTTCCAAAGGTCTAACCCAATTTTATATGCATGTTCTTATTAAAATATTCGATTATCTTTACCCAAGTTTACTTGTTGGGTCTTCCTGTACCCATATTCTTGTCATTCCTATATCGATCCACTTTCTTGGAGCTTACGATGAAGTCACCGATCCTTATTTAGAATCTTTGGAATATACTCAACAACCTAAATGCATTAATCGTATCTAAGATCTACCCTTAGTACATATTATACCTATCGATAAGACCGTACCTCAAATGACCCACACCTTCCTACTCATTCAATAACTACAAAACATTATCAAATTCGACCCATTCTATCTCTATCCCAAGCGATATACATTTTTTCATAGGTCAGGTCGCTAGCAAAAGTAACACAATCCATAATCTAACCAAGTAAGCATCGATATCATTATAGTAGTCATATCCTGACCTTTTTTAATATACACTCAATCTATGAAACTGCAATAGAGATTCTGACCACAATCCTTTCACAAAGTGGCAAAATTCGCTCTTCTGGACTGAAGCAAAGTTGCATATTTGGATAAGGCATGAAACCCGGTCTTACAAGCTACAACGAATATCTTTCCTTACTCTATATTTTGGAACTCATCTCCCCTCTTGTCCCTCTAGGTCAGGGGGATATACTTTTCTATGAAGAAGTCAAAAGATGTTGCCTAGCTGCTTGACCTTTGCCCCTAGTGGGATTTATCCTGCGACTTCTACCATGATCTCTCGTCACTAACCCCTTCTAGTTACAGCCCTAATGGCTGGCTCATGCGATGCTATTATTTTAGTTCTGAACATTTGCTAAAATAGAGTGAAGAAGGTCAGATACCAATTTGTATCACCTAGATACTAATTGGATTCAAGTAATAGCACGAAAGAAAGAAGGAATAGAGTTTTCCTAAAGTCCCATAGCTTCTTGAAGAAAAGTAAAGGCATCCCCGTACCGTTCCGCAAGACTCTACTAGACCTGTCCTTGTGTGATGAGATCACCGAACCTAAAGCTCTGATACCAAGTTTATCACGACCCAAAATGGGCTGCGAGTGGCACCCACACTTAACCTCCTAGGTGGGAGAACTAATGATACAAACCCCAACTAATAAATATAACAATAACGCGGAAGCTCAAATAAATATGTTTTTCCCAAAACCTGAAAGTCATCACATGAAGGACATCTAAATTCTAAAACTAAGTTTGGAAATATCAACACCAAAATAAACAAATAACAAAATGTGTCCAAAAACTAAAGACACCATGCCATAACCAAGAGAATCCATCACGAGCTAGAAGGATAGATCACCCTGAAATCTTATGAACTGGAGACTAACTAGAGCTGCGGTCGAGTCGAAGTTGGTGGAACACTCGCTGTACCCCACAAAATAAAACAAAAAAGATACAAGTAGGGGTCAGTACAGGACAACATGTACTGAGTAGGTATCATCGGCCGACTCAAAATAGGAATCAATATGCAATAAGTAATATTGGGAAATCAACCGTAGCACTTAACAAGTGGCAACCAACAAGATCAAGATCAACTGACAACACAATGAACAATTTCATAACCAATCAACAATATTAAGATCACACATGAGGACTCAAGCCTCCATATCACATCCTTTTGGAAAATGAGTTATTGAAGATTGGGTAGTATTAAGTCATTTTAATTTATTTTCCTTTAATATTACCATGTCGGAACGTGACACCCGATCCAAATATACCGTATCGGAGCGTCACACATGATCCAAATATACCATGTCGGAACATGACACCCGATCTAAATATACCGTGTCAGAACGTGACACCCGATCCAAATATATCGTGTCGAAACGTGACACCCGATCCAAATATAATTAATTTATCATTCTTCATGATTACATTCCACTTCATTAACAATATTTTATCAAGCCTTCTTTATTCAAGGCACCATTTTTGATAGGGCAAGTTCAAGATTATGGATTTCATGGCCTCGGAATTTCAGACCAATCACAACAATATATCAACCATCCAAACCACAACAATTAAATGCGTAATAAACTTCACACATTACTCAATGAATATCAATCACTATTAAGAGTCTATCTATGATATAGAATAAACCATAACCTACCTCAACCGAAGAATCGAAGTAAAACAAGCTAATCCACCAATGTATTTCCCCTTCTTCAATGCCTCAGGCCAATCTCAATTAAACATATATATAATATTGATTTTTATGGATTATTTTACTTATAAATATTATATATTTGATAGATTGAGATTGGCCTGAGGCATTGAAGAAGGGGAAAGACATTGGTGGATTAGCTTGCTTTACTTCGATTCTTCGGTTGAAGTAGGTTATGGTTTTATTCTATATCATAGATAGACTCTTAATAGTGATTGATATTCATTGAGTAATGTGTGAAGTTTATTACGCATTTAATTATTGTGGTTTGGATGGTTGATATGTTGTTGTGATTGGTCTGAAATTCCGAGGCCATGAAATCCATAATCTTGAACTTGCCCTATCAAAAATGGTGCCTTGAATAAAGAAGGCTTGACGAAATATTGTTAATGAAGTGGAATGTAATCATGAAGAATGATAAATTAATTATATTTGGATCGGATGTCACGTTTTGACACGATATATTTGGATCGGGTATCACGTTCTGACACGGTATATTTGGATCGGGTGTCACGTTCCGACACGGTATATTTGGATCGGGTGTCACGCTCCGACACGGTATATTTGGATCGGATGTCACATTCCGGCACGATAATATTAAAGGAAAATAAATTAAAATGACTTAATACTACCCAATCTTCAATAACTCATTTTCCAAAAGGATGTGATATGGAGGCTTGAGTCCTCATGTGTGTTCTTAATATTGTTGATTGGTTATGAAATTGTTCATTGTGTTGTCAGTTGATCTTGATCTTGTTGGTTGCCACTTGTTAAGTGCTACGGTTGATTTCCCAATATTACTTATTGCATATTGATTCCTATTTTGAGTCGGCCGATGATACCTACTCAGTACATGTTGTCCTGTACTGACCCCTACTTGTATCTTTCTTATTTTATTTTGTGGGGTGCAGCGAGTGTTCCACCGACTTCGACTCGACCTCAGCTCTAGTCAGTCTCCAGTTCATAAGATTTCAGGGTGATCTATCCTTCTAGCTCGTGATGGATGCTCTCGGTTATGGCATGTTGTCTTTATTTTTTGGACACATTTTGTTATTTGTTTATTTTGGTGTTGATATTTCCAGACTTAGTTTTAGAATTTAGATGTCCTTCATGTGATGACTTTCAAGTTTTGGGAAAAACATATTTATTTGAGCTTCCGCGTTATTATTATATTTATTAGTTGGGGTTTGTATCGTTGGTTCTCCCACCTAGGAGGTTAAGTGTGGGTGCAACTCGCGGCCCATTTTGGGTTGTGACAAGTTAGCTATAGTTCTCGTACATAGTACTCTTTTCACTTTAGATGCTTATGTTGATTCTTCTTTAGGCTTATTCCTCCTTTTTATATTATTTTCATATTTTTGCTTAGTCGGTGTATGATGCCTACAGGGAACCTGTTGTCTTGGTACTAATACTATACTCTGCATCTACTTTTGTGATGCAGGACCAAGTAACGCCATTGATAGATCGAGCTTGTTGCAGTCAGCTTCGGAGACTAGGGTGAACACTTGGCGTTTTTGGGTCATTTATGTCTGCTTCAGTATGAATGGCCCATCTTTTGCCTTTTGAGGCTAGCTAGTTGTTGTATATAAATTTCCATTCCACTTTTTGGACTTGTACTCGTCATTTATTTTATAGCAACTCTGTACTTGTGACTTCTAAATTCTAGGAGGGATCTTTAGTTGCTTATATTATATTTTGGTTTACTTATGCTTATTCTTTCTACTTATATTTATAATTCACTACTCCTGTTTAGTTTCTGCCCTCAAACCCATTACTTAAAGTTTTAGTTTGATGGGTTGGCTTACTTACTAGTGGGTTGTAGTAGGTGTCATCATGATATAAAGAATTGGGTCGTGACAAGTTGGTATCAGAACCTTAGGTTCATTGGTCTCACTTGTACAAAGCTAACGTCAAGTAGAGTCTCGCGAATAGGTATAGAGACGTCCGTAACTTATCTTCGGAAGGCTATAGAATGTCATTAGGAATGTTCTCTATGTTGTATAATTTCATGTAGTGTTGTGTCTTATTGGTTTTCTAAAATCTCATTTATTCCACTCTTTCTGAGGGATGGTTCTTTCATGCGGTATAACCGATCGTGATGACACACCATGGCATGGTAGGCCTAGAGGCCGGCCCCGTGGCATAGGTAGGGGAGAAGCACCAGTTCTCGATCCAGATATAGCACCTGATCATGTAGAGAAGTACTAAGAAACCCTTATTCCTCCTCAGCTGGAGGGGCCACCACCAGTAGCACAACCCCCATCCACATAAGTTATAACCCCAGCACTATAGGCAATAATTGCACATCTCTTCACGGCTATTAGGGTTGTACCACAGGCCCCGGCCCAAATAACGGCCACTCCAGCACTACGGGATTCCCCCTTAGCCAACACCTGAGGTTAAGCTGCCTCCACCAGTTATTGCACCCTCACCAGCAGTTCCGGAAGGTATGATGTCATTATAGGAGCAGAAGGTTAGGGGTATTTCAGAGGCTGTCACCCCTAACATTTTCTAGGGCCATTAGCGAGGATGCCATGGAGTTTTTAACTAGCTGTTAGGAGCAGCTCCATTCCTTGGGTCTTGTTGAGTCCAAAGGCGCCGACTTCACTGTTCATCAGTTTAGAGGGAAGCCAGATAGTAGTGGTGCTCTTATTTGCAGTATAGGCCAGCTGGGTCACCACCATTTACATGGGCCCAATTCTTAGAGGCTTTCTTGGCTCGATACATCCCTAAGAGCATCAAGGATCGACTCTGGGATCAGTTTACTTGGTTGAAGCAAGGCCATATGATGATTGCCGAGTATGAGGCCAGATTTTATCAGCTTTCCCGATAAACCACTATGATTCTACCCACAGAGGAGAAGAAGGTACAATGTTTTGTGCGCAGATTGAGACTATACCTAAGGTTGGGGATCAAAAACTTAGTTTTTATGGGCTACTCTTTTTTGGATGTGGTGGGTCATGCTAGCACGATCGAGATTATTCATCGCCATGCCCAAGGGGGCAGCGATAAGAGACCCAGACATCATGATAGCTACAATAGGTCCTATTCTAGTGGCCGTGATTTTTATGACTAACCCCTCCATTAGTTTTAATAGGATAGGTACCAGCAGGGTTAGTCCAACCGGTCGGTTTAGGCCGCTGTGCTAGTAGTTGAGAGTAGGCAGTCCCATTCAGGGGATTCTACCATAAGGTAGAGCTCAAAGGGATCATGTTTGGGCCGCTCAGCTTTAGGATGCTTTAGTGTGTCTCCCTAGGGCACTGGCTAGAGAGTCCTGACCAGGCTAGGCCATTAGTAGTAGCGCCACCTCCATCAGGAGGTGTAGATCGGGGTAAGGGCTGTGGCGATGGTCAGTAGGGTATTTAGAGAGGTACCTAGGGAGGTAGGTCAGGTGGTAGGGTTGATGGTCGTGGGGGATGCCGATAGGGCCATTTCTATGCTGCTTTAATGAGGGTAGAGGCTGAGACATCAAATGATATTATGACAGGTACTATCCTTATTTGTCAGCAGACCGCTTCAACTTTATTTGATCCAAATTCCACGTACTTCTATGTGTCAATATATTTTTCTCCATATCTGGTATTTCTTATGAGTCACTTGAGGTATTGTTGCCTGTGTCGACCCCTATAAGGGATTCTTTAGTAGTGGATCAGGTTTGTAGATCCTGTGTGATAACTATTCAAAGGCATGATACTCGGGCAGATCTTATTTTACTTGATATGCTACACTTCGATATTATTATGTGCATGGAATAGTTATCCCTTCACCGCATGGTGTTGTATTATTATGCTAAGACCGTTAACTTAGCTATGCCAGGTATTTTGTCGGTGGTGTGGTAAGGCTCTTGTAGTGGCATGTCGGTTGCGGTAATCTCTTTTGTTCGAGCTCGGAGATTAGTAGCTTGTGGATGTTTGGCTTACTTGGCTTGTATTAGGAATGTGAGTAGAGAGGGCCCTACAGTTGATTCAGTACCTATAGTCTGAGAGTTTGCAGATGTCTTTCCTATCGACATGCCTAGTCTTTCTCTGGATCAAGATATTGACTTTGCTATTAATTTTGAGTTAGGTACTCGTCCTATTTCCATCCCACCATACTTTATGGACCCTTAGAGCTCAAGGAGCTTAGTGTTCAGCTTCAGGATCTTTTAGATAATGGACTTATTCGGCCTAGTGTATCTCCTTGAGGTGCCTAGTCCTATTTGTTAAGAAAAAGACGGTACTATACGAAAATATATTTATTACAAGTAGTTGAACAAGGTGATGGTAAGGAAAAGTTACCCCATGCCTAGGATTGATGACCTATTCAACCAGCTTTAGGGTGTCGTGGTATTTTCTAAGATTGATTTGAGATCTGGCTACCACCAGTTGAGGATTAGGGCAACGGACATTCGTAAGACCATATTTAGGACTCGTTACGGCCACTTTGAGTTCCTAATAATGTATTTTAGGTTGACTAATACCCCTACCGCATTAATAGACTTGATGACTCAGCGTATTTAGGTCGTACTTGGACTCATTTGTCATAGTCTTCATTGATGGCATTCTAGTATGCTCACGAAGATGGGATGAGTATGAGAAACCTTAAGAGTAGTGCTCCATACTTTGAGAGATCAACAGCTTTATTCCAGGTTCTCAAAGTGAAGTTTTTGTTAGAAAACGTAGAATTCTTGGGGCATGTGGTGTCCAAGGATAGAATTATGGTAGATCCAACAAAGATTGAGGATATTCATGATTGGTCCAGGCCCACCTATGTGACTGAGATTCGTAGCTTCATCAGATTGGTAGGGTACTACACACACTTTGTTGAGGGATTTTCTATAATAGCAACACCTTTGACTCGGTTGACTTGCCAGGATGTTTCATTTGTATGGTCGGAGGAATATAAGAGGAGCTTTCTGAGACTCTAGGAGTTGCTTACCACCACTCCTATATTGACTCTTCCAATTGAGGCTGAGGGATTCACCAATGATTTTGATACATCCGGCGTTGGTTTGGGTTGTGTTCTAATGCAGCATGGATAAGTTATTGCTTATGTGTCGAGGAATCTTAAGTGCATAAGAGTAGCTACCCTACTCATCACTTGGAGATGGCGGTGGTAGTTTTACCGCTTAAGATTTGGAGGCACTACTCATATGGAGTTTGATGCGAGATCTACACTGATCATAGGAGTCAGATCAGTATCATGGTTTTATGCCGCCTCTAGTTAAAGATAGTGCTTAGAGTGTTGCTGGTGATACTTCAGGTGTTCATATCGAGGTCGGTCAGGATCTGTTCTATGCTTCCACAGGTCATCCAGAGGTTGAGGATCCAGGTATTGGTTACAGTTGCCTAATTTCCTTGTCATCCAGAGGTTGTGGTTTTAGGGTTTTCATACCCATATGTGTCTATTTGGCTTGTTAGTTACCTTTTGACTGTTGTGACTATGTTATCTGAAATCGTGTGCATGTGTTTTAGCTCTGTAGATGATTTCTTTAGTAGTGGATCGACAATATCAATTTCTTATTTTGAGTAGTGGCAGTTGAGCAACTCCCCGTGCCTTGTCTTATTGGCTCTATTTTGAGTTTGCGGCCGGTCTAGTTACCTTCCCTTTTTTGTCTCCCTTACCTTTAATTTTGCGGTAGTGTCATTCTTTGTTATATAGGTGGCTAGACCTGCTTTGTTTGGTGTTGGGGTTTGTAGTGCTAGTGGTTTTGATTGGATTAGAAGATTGTCGTAAAGGTTGTCCCATTGGGTTGGTGGTTGAATGGTTCTTCGTACAATTATGCTTAACTAGCTTTGATTTGATTAGTAACCCCCTGCCATTTTAGTTTTCTTGGCTTAAATGGATGTCCTCATTACTTTGCATCGATTGGTTCATAGTTGAAAGGTTAATTGTCAAGGTAGTATGTGATGGAGGTGTAGAATCTTTGGAGTTATGGTAGATTCTGCTTGTTGAATCCTCTTTATGCCTTATTGGTATTTCCAGTCCTTAGACTACGGAGTTAAGGTTTACTCTCTTTTAACTATCTGGTAGGGAAGTTGGTTGGAATTATCATATACATGATGGGGTTAAAGTAATTCGTAGAGTGTGGGATTTGAATATTTCCAGGATGGAAAGATTGATTTCGGCATAATTAGTAGATTGTGGTGTTTGTGAGTGGGAGTAAATACCTTTGGACTATTACTAATAAGTTGTCCATGCTTGTGTGCCACTTACTGGCTTGGTTTCCCTTGGACTAGGATGATTGGCTCAGACTTAAGGCGGCAGAGTGTTTTGTGGGCACACGATGCCAGTTTTTCAGAAGTTTCTATGGTAGAAGCGAGTCACTGGAGTTGAACTTAGTGCGGTCTTGTCGTTTACGAAGGGTACCCTAGACGTGGTCGACACTTAAAAACCATCGCTGGCCTTCAACCGAACCACTTGGTCCAATCACACTTTCATTTAGTCACATTCTATATGGAAGGCTCAACTCACAAGAATACTATTCATAAATAAGGCCAAAGGCCAACCACATATCCAATCAACAACTAGTAAGAATGAAACTAATCAAAACAAAACAAATCAACATCACCACACTCTAGTCTATGAAGCCTCTATCAACAATCTAAGAGGTGCCAATGATAGGTTCATTCCTACCACAAATCAAATAAAGGAAAACTAACTCATAGCTGAAAACATAACTGCAGTATCTTATGGAAATAGGGAGGACTCACCAACTAGCTGGAAGTAAATAGATCCTCAACGGTGCGCCTGTTGATGATCTCTAGTACCTGTCTTTGTATCATGAAATGATGCAGGCCAAATGATGTCAGTACGTGGAATGTACGAGTATGTAAAATGGCAGAATGAAACATGCATTAGGGTAGGATCAAATCAACTCAGGATCTCAACTCAAAAGAAGGAACAACTAAATCAATATGTCCTAGGTTTAAACAAGAATATGATTTAGACAAGACCAATCATATACTACCCAATCTAATCAATTCCAATTTGACTCAGAGTACTATCAAGACTTATATGGAAGTTTTTCTTATCCGACAACTATCACTTATAAGCCAGTGATAGTACAACAAGCCGACGTTGTTGCCACATCCGTTCATACCTAGCCAGGGTAGGAACAAATCAAGAATCATGGATCTATAATCAATCAAGTTCTATCATATCAGGACAGTAATTTGGGAAACATCCTACTTTAACAGTCCAATCCTCTCCTACGTTTGGCGACCTAGTTATTGGGTTCGAGTTATTACTTACTCTTACCAATACGGTATTCGATACACCTCCCAAGACCAATGCTCATAAAACTCTATACAATCAGTTTAATCTAATCATATCGACAAGTCTCATGTGGACCGCTATCAATTTATCAATTTTATTATAATCAAACCTTTCAACAAATCCTACTATCCAATTAGACCCAATCACATCTTTCAAAAGTAGTTAGATATACTTGTATGACAACAATAATTTATGTTCCTATTTTATGCCATTCACATTCCTAGCTATCCCAATTCATTCTTTTTATTCCAATCAATAAATCATAATCATTTACAATCAATATATATATATGGCTACCGTTTATGAAATAACATATGAAAAGAAATTGTTTAAGAATTCAAGTCATGAAGATCATCAATCAATTAATAGTATGTAAAGATATGCTAGGGTTTTAGGAAAATTCAAGAAAACGTTCATAGAGGGTTCAAGTCTTTCACAATTCCTATCCAACACATCTATGGGTCATATGGAAGAACTCAATCCATATTTTAGGTTTTTTCTTACATACCTTTGAGTAGATATTAAAGAAATCTTGATGTTAGGTCCTAAATAGAGAGTTTGAATCCTTGAGTTTGAGAGCAATTTTGTTGGAGATGATTTGAGAGAGAAGAGGATGAAGTTTGGGGGATTTTGAGGAGGCTAAAGACTAAAAAGATTCCCTAAAAATGCATCCAAGATCGTATATATATAATAAGGAATGGTCCAAGTTGCCCTTGCTAAAATTTGGAAAAACTGGGCAAGTCTGCGACAGGTCCGCGTTGCGGACTTATTGCGTACCACTCTGGTCGACTGGGCATCACTTTTGACTATGAACTCCAAAAAATGTAATCTTAGTGGAGTTGGAAAGAAGACTCAAAGACCTTTAATTTGATAGTTCATGGGCTACCCAATTAGTTATATTTTAGGAGATATGGTCATTTGAAGTTGACCCATATACAGACTCATCAGAAAACTTAGCCGATAGAAATTCTTTGGACTTGGCTTGATGTTAGAGATCACTTATGTCATGACCCAAGCCTAGGTCCTAGACGTGACATGGCGAATGAGGAACCTAAAAGTACCTCAAACAAGCCTCTTAGCATTCTTTTAGCCTTTCATAGGTAATGACGATAAATAAAGAAGCGGAAATCATAATAGTAAATATTCAACTTACATATGTCCAAAAATACCTCTAACTATTAGATTTAACGGGGCTAAGACAAGTCCCTAGCTCACCCTTAATCATAATAGAAGAAATACCATAGTAAAATATCTCAACATATCATAAGCTAGAAATATAAAGGAGTATTGTTCCTGGAACATGGGAACTCACCAAAAGTAGTATTCAAACGAAGTCTCAACTAGCCACATGGAGGAGAACGAGGAGGAGCACAGATCCCTACATGGTGATATAATGTAGGCAAAAGAGTATGCGTTAGTACTTTGAATGTACTAAGTATGTAAGGATGCATGAACATTGAGGAAACATTATAACATTTATGTAATATGGAACATAATGTAATACATGTATAATAAATCATATGGATATCCTTTAAAATATTCATTTTGTGGGAAAATAACCATAACCGACATTTAAGACCATGCGAGCTATTACATAGAATCCAACATAACCCCCTACGTTGGCCAGGGAGACTACTTGCCGGGTAGAATTCCGTCAACTTCATTCATTTCTTTAACTTTAACTTTAAGGGCTATTTATGGATCCATTAGCCTAAGCATACAAGGGCTCCTATGTTGTCACATAGTTAATGAGACAAGGGGTTGCTACTAGGATTCCCATACCGAATCCCACCTCAATGCCTCATTCGGTGCTAAATCAATCCCACAGAATAGTTTAATACTTCAAAATATTCATAGCATATAACTTGAGAATTCAAACATCATATTCGGTAGAATAGCTCATTAAAACATTTGATAATTCAAATATGCAAGAATTGTCCTTATTGCATAAAGAATCCATCATTCATATCATTTCATCATTCTTTCATTTCATAAGACTCCCTTTTTTATCATAGATATTGCTTTCATAAATATTTATTGGGAGTCAAAGCTTTGAAGTCAAACTTTATTAAAAACATAGTAAAACTAGGTGGGTTCAAATCACTTCAACTTGCAAATATGTATGTAAATAAATATACATAAATACTTTGAAATCCATTAATTAAAAATCATGCTTTAAACAACCTATCATGAATTTCAAGAACCTTTAAATAGATAAATATAAGAATTACTTGTAAACCATCAATTCATACATATGAAATTATGTTACATCAAAATAGAGCAATAATTATTAGTTTAACCATGATTCATACTATTAAGTAAAATTAAGAATTACCATAAGAAAATATTATTTGAAATCAAGAGACTTAATTGAAAGAGTTTTTGGACTACATGGGTGGAAGAACCCATGGATAAATACCCACATAACTTAGAGTAGAGCTTAGAGAAAATAAATATAATTTATCATATAATCAAAATAATTTAGACATGAGAGTGGAAGGAATACTCTCATTGAAGCCTTACATACCTGGAACCCGAAGCTTTAGTCGGTACCAAAAGACTTAATGAACACTCTTGAGTCCTAGCTTCTCTCCTCGCCGGAACGTTTTGTGTACTACCCATAGTATATGAATCACCGGAATAGTATTTCTTCACTACTAAGAACTAAAACTATATTTGAGAATATGTAAAGAAGTGTATAGAGAGAAGATTTACTTGAGAAAACTTGATGAATAAAATGAGGAAATAAGGTGGGTATTTATAGGTGGGAAAGAGAGACCTAACAATAAATAAAATAATTATAAAGAAAAATCTGAAAATTTAATGTAATATATTGATGTCATGGATGATGTTAAATGGAGGACAATTTATGTCATGAGTGATGTCAAATATTTCTAGATCTTTCCATGGTAGGTGAAATGAGTTATCTTTGACAGAATACTCCTTTTAGGAGCTGCGTTTGAACAGGATAAATTCCTTATTAGGATTTAGTGTCTTCATAAGAATTGTAGATATAGAAGTCTAGTTTTATGTCGTTCAATAATCAACCAATTTGGATAAACCTACAGTAAGATATGATTTTTGTTCTATAAACACTCCTTTCCGTCACAACATTCTGTCTTACAACAATTAATTTATTTGACCTACTTAACCTCCGAAACTTAAAATATGGTCTTCACAAAAGTTGTAGGTAAAGATCATGTAGTTACTCATAAATTTGAATCACCCAATTTGGACAAAACTATAAAAAGTTATGCCCAAAATACAGAGGCTGTATCATTTTTTAGGCGAGAATTGAAATATCGTATACAACGTTTTTAGGGGATGTTACATTATCTCCCCCTTGGGAACATTCGTCCTCGAATGAGGAAAGACTTAACTTGTGTAGAGTAGAGTGTAAACTAACAACCCATTATTAATGCAATAGTGTAATTTAAAACATCGTTTAAAACATATTTTATAATTTTTCAAGCATATGACAAGAAAAGTTGAGATACAAGGATAAGTAATTGAGCAAGGACAACTTAATACCTTAGGTTTCGGTAGAGGGGAAAAGATGAGAGTATCTCTTAATCATATACACTTCCGCTTCCCATGTTGCACTTTCTATTTGTTGATTCCTCCAAAGGACTTTAACAGATGCAACTTCTTTGTTCCTCAATGTCTTAACCTGCCGGTCCAAAATTTCCACAGGAACTTCTTCATAGGTCAAGTTTTCTTCAATATTCACTACTCCCATAGGTACAATGGAACTAGGATCACCCACACTTTTTTTCAACATAGACACGTGAAACACCGGATGAACCATGGCCATTTCCAATAGTAATTCTAACTCATATGCAACCTTACCAACACATCTCATGATTCTATAAGGCCCTACATACCTAGGGCTCAATTTCCCTTTCTTACCAAATCGAACCACACCTTTCATGGGTGAAACCTTCAGATACACCCAATCATCCACATTAAACTCAAGATCCCATCTTCTAGTGTCAGAATAGGATTTTTGACGACTTTGAGCCATCTTCAACCTTTCTCTAATGATCTTCACCTTCTCCAGAGCATTAAGTACCAAATCGAGGCCCAACAAGGTCATCTCGCCTACTTCGAAATCGGTGATCTACATCGTCTCCCATATAAAGCCTCAAAAGGCTCCATCTCAATACTTGAGTGGTAACTATTATTATAGGCAAACTCTATGAGAAGTAGATGATCATCCCAATTTCCTTTAAACTCCAACACACAAGCCCTTAACATATCCTCTAGTGTTTGAATCGTCCTTTTGGCTTGCCCATCCATTTGAGGATGGAATGTTGTGCTCAACTTTACCTTAGTACCGAGGCCTTTTTGAAATGATCTCTAGAAGTGAGAAGTGAATTGGGTACCATGATCCGAAATAATGGATAACGGCACACCATGCAACCTCACCAATTCCCAAATATACAACTTGGCATAGTCTTCGGCACTATAGGAAGTTTTAACCGGTAGGACGTGAGCTGACTTAGTCATTCTATCAACAATTACCCAAATCGAGTCATGACGCTTCTGGGTATGAGGCAAACCCACTACAAAATCCATATTCACATCTTCCCACTACAAAATCCATATTCACATCTTCCCACTTCCAAGTTGGGATTTCAATGTCTTGGGCTAGGCCACCCGGTCTTTGATGTTTGGCCTTCACTTGTTGGTAATTCTTACATTCGGACACAAACCTTGCTATGTCCTTTTTCATGCCACCCAACCAATACAACTCCTTTAAGTCTCGATACATTTTTGTTGAACTGGGATGAATAAAGTATGTAGAATTATGAGCCTCCATCATGATCAAACTCCTTAGGCCATCAACATTTGGAACACATATCCAACCTTGATAGTATAGTACCCCATCTCCCCCTTGGGAAAAGACCTCTATCTTCTTTTCCTTTACCAACTTCTTTAACTCGATAAACTTTGGGTCAAGATCTTGCTTGGATTTAATATCAACCACCAAAAAGGATTCAGACCTATTTTGAACAACCATACCCCCATCATTAGTACCACACAACTTCACCCCTAATCTAGCCAATCAGTGAACATCTTTCACCAACTCCCTCTTACTTTCATCCACATGGGCCACACTCCCCATAGACACTCTACTAAGTGCATCAGCAACCACATTAGCTTTACCCGGATGATAGTGCACACTCATGTCATAGTCCTTAAGGAGTTCTAGCCACCTCCTTTGCCTTAGATTAAGTTCCTTTTGGGTGAACACATATTGAAGACTCTTATGATTAGTATACACATCCACATGCACCCCATAGAGGTAATGCCTCCAAATCTTCAGAGCAAACACAACGGACGCCAATTCAAGGTCATGGGTAGGGTAGTTATGCTCATGCACCTTTAATTGCCTAGAAGCATAGGCTATGACCTTGCTATTTTGCATTAAGACACAACCTAAACCAATCTTTGAAGCATCACAATAAACTACAAACCCCTCTAATCCTTCTGGAAGAGTCAAAATAGGAGCAGAGGTAAGTCAATCTTTTAAGGTCTGGAAACTCTTCTCACACTCATCTGTCCATATGAATTTGGATTTCTTTTGGGTCAATTTTGTCATAGGAGATGAGATGGAAGAAAAGCCTTTGACGAACCTTCTATAGTACCCGGCTAGACCTAAGAAGCTCCTAATGTCTGAAGGAGATAATGGTCTAGGCCAATTTTTGACTGCCTCTATTTTCTTAGGATCAACCTTGATCCCATCACCGGATACTATGTGACCAAGAAATGCTACCTCCTTTAACCAAAATTCACACTTACTAAATTTTGCAAATAATTGCCTATCCCTCAACGTTTGAAGCACAACTCTCAAGTGATTTTTATGTTCTTCCTCACCCTAAGAGTAAATTAAAATATCATCAATGAAGACCACCACAAAGGTATCAAGGTAAGGTTTGAACACCCTATTCATCAAGTCCATAAACACCGCCGGTGCATTCATTAACCTAAAACTCATCACCACAAACTCATAGTGACCATACCTTGTTCGGAAGGCCATTTTGGGAATGTCACACTCCCTCACCCGTAGTTGGTGATAGCGAGACCGAAGATCAATCTTGGAGAAGTGACTTGCCCCTTGCAATTGATCAAACAAGTCATCTATTCTAGGGAGTGGGTACTTATTATTAATGGTCATCTTATTTAATTAACGGTATTCTATGCACATTCGAAGAGATCCATCCTTCTTTCTCACAAATAACACAGGAGCACCCCATGGCGAAATACTTGGTCTTATGAACCCCTTCTCTAACAAGTCCTTTAACTGTTTCTTCAACTCTTTTAATTCTGCCAGGGCCATACGGTAAGGAGGAATAGAGATAGGTTGGGTATCAGGGAGGAGATCGATACCAAAATCAACTTCCCTTTCAGGAGGGACACTAGGAAGGTCTTCGGGAAAGACATCTGGGAATTCATTGACTATAGGAACCGACTCAAGACGAGGACTTTTGGAGTTGACATCCCTAACCCTCACAATGTGGTTAATACATCCCTTAGAAATCATTTTGCGGGCCTTAAGATAAGAAATAAACTGACCCTTCACCACCGAATCATGACCTTGCCATTCAATAACAGGCTCATTTGGAAATTGGAATTTGACTCGACGATTCCTACAATCTATGGAAGCATAAGATGCATGTAACCAATCCATCCCAAGAATGACATCGAAATCTATCATGTCAAGCTCAATGAGATCACAAGGAATAACTTTATGAAAGATAGACACAAGGCAACCCCTATAGACCTTTCTAGCAATAACTGACTCACCAATGGGGGTAGACACCAAATAGGGATCTAATAACATTTCAGGTAAAATATCAAATCTATTAGCAAGGAATAGAGTAACAAAAGATAAATTTGCACCCGGATCTAATAGTGCATACACATCAAAAGAAAAGACCTTTAACATACCAGTAATGATATTGGGTGCATCCTCAACCTCTTGTCTCCCATGAAAGGCGTAAAAGCGGTTGGTGTGTTGGACACTTCCTTGGACTTGTTGACCATGAGCAATTTGGCCTTGAGTCCTACCACCACCATCTCTACAATCCTTAGCATGGTGGCCCATATTTCCATACTTAAAGCATGCATTGGAGCCGGCTAAGCATTCCCCTTTGTGAGTCCTTCCACACTTATTGCAAGCGGGGAAAGTTTGAGTAGCAACATTCTCTCTTAGAATCATTGGTTTACCACTCTTGTCCTTGTTGAACCTTGGAGGAGGAGTATTGGAACCTTGTTCCATAAATCGTTGCCCACCTTGGCCTTTGCCATTGTTTCCATAATTGGACCTTTGAAGGTTAAACCCTCCACCATCTACTCTAGCCTTTTTGAACCCCCTTGATCTCTTTCTAAGCTTCTTTTCTTCAATTTGTTCTGCGTAAGTCATTAACCGAGAGATGTCCATCTCCTTAACCAACATGGCCGTTTTGCACTCCTTGGACACCAGGCTTGACACACTGGAAATAAACTTACTCATCCTAGCTCTTGGGTCGGAGACTATGAAAGGAGCATACTTTGACAACTTAGTGAATTTGAGAGCATACTCCTTTAACGGAGGTTGATGAACTCTTGTATTTTGGCCTCCCTTAGCTCCAATGGGAAGAAGCGGTCTAGGAAGGCACCTTCGAACTCTTCCCATCCTATCGACCCTATTTCTTCATCCCTCTCAACAACCCATTACTCATACCATACTCGAGCCACACATTTGAGTTGAAAGGCTACTAGCTCAGCCTTCTCATTTAGTGGCACACCCATGATAGCCACAATCCGATAAACCTCATTAATGAACTCCATAGGGTCCTCATCTAGTTTAGAACCATCAAACTCAGGTGGATTCATCCTTTTGAAATCTCGAATCCTAGAGGCTGGATTTTGCATTTGGAGAGGAGGAACACCTAGATTCCCTTGGTTAGCTACGACTTGGGCTAACAAAGTAATAACACTACGAAACTCGGCATGGGTTACCCCGTCCTCATGATGTGGGGCATTGGGACCCGGAGGAGTTTGGTCCTCATCGTCAACCCTTGCTCTTCGAGATGGTCTTTCACGAGTCATTATCTAGAGAACACAAAATGGGTCGTTAGTTAAAGGAAAGCTTAGGATGCTCTAAGGCACGACATGAATTTGAAAGAAGTGAAAATTTTCCTAAACGCCTCATAGTCTCCTATTCATAATTGTGGCGCGCTTCACAACTATGAACAAGACCCTATTCGACACGGTATGTTGGACTCCAAGGATTATTCAAAACCTCGGGCTCTGATACCAAGTTTATCACGACCCAAGAGTAGGTCCTAGACGTGACATAGCGAATGAGGAATCCGAAAGTAGCTCAAACAAGCCTCTTAGCATTCTTTTAGCCTTTCATAGGTAATGACGATAAATAAAGAAGCGGAAATCATAATAGTAAATATTCAACTTACATATGTCCAAAAATACCTCTAACTATTAGATTTAACGGGGCTAAGACAAGTCCCTAGCTCACCCTTAATCATAATAGAAGAAATACCATAGTAAAATATCTCAACATATCATAAGCTAGAAATATAAAGGAGTATTGTTCCTGGAACATGGGAACTCACCAAAAGTAGTATTCAAACGAAGTCTCAACTATCCACATGGAGGAGAACGAGGAGGAGCACAGATCCCTACATGGTGATATAATGTAGGCAAAAGAGTATGCGTTAGTACTTTGAATGTACTAAGTATGTAAGGATGCATGAACATTGAGGAAACATTATAACATTTATGTAATATGGAACATAATGTAATACATGTATAATAAATCATATGGATATCCTTTAAAATATTCATTTTGTGGGAAAATAACCATAACCGACATTTAAGACCATGCGAGCTATTACATAGAATCCAACATAACCCCCTACGTTGGCCAGGGAGACTACTTGCCGGGTAGAATTCCGTCAACTTCATTCATTTCTTTAACTTTAACTTTAAGGGCTATTTATGGATCCATTAGCCTAAGCATACAAGGGCTCCTATGTTGTCACATAGTTAATGAGACAAGGGGTTGCTACTAGGATTCCCTTACCGAATCCCACCTCAATGCCTCATTCGGTGCTAAATCAATCCCACAGAATAGTTTAATACTTCAAAATATTCATAGTATATAACTTGAGAATTCAAACATCATATTCGGTAGAATAGCTCATTAAAACATTTGATAATTCAAATATGCAAGAATTGTCCTTATTGCATAAAGAATCCATCATTCATATCATTTCATCATTCTTTCATTTCATAAGACTCCCTTTTTTATCATAGATATTGCTTTCATAAATATTTATTTGGAGTCAAAGCTTTGAAGTCAAACTTTATTAAAAACATAGTAAAACTAGGTGGGTTCAAATCACTTCAACTTGCAAATATGTATGTAAATAAATATACATAAATACTTTGAAATCCATTAATTAAAAATCATGCTTTAAACAACCCACCATTAATTTCAAGAACCTTTAAATAGATAAATAAAAGAATTACTTGTAAATCATCAATTCATACATATGAAATTATGTTATATCAAAATAGAGCAATAATCATTAGTTTAACCATGATTCATACTATTAAGTAAAATTAAGAATTACCATAAGAAAATATTATTTGAAATCAAGAGACTTAATTGAAAGAGTTTTTGGACTACATGGGTGGAAGAACCCATGGATAAATACCCACATAACTTAGAGTAGAGCTTAGAGAAAATAAATATAATTTATCATATAATCAAAATAATTTAGACATGAGAGTGGAAGGAATACTCTCATTGAAGCCTTACATACCTGGAATCCGAAGCTTTAATCGGTACCAAAAGACTTAATGAACACTCTTGAGTCCTAGCTTCTCTCCTCGCTGGAATGTTTTGTTTACTACCCGGAGTATATGAATCACCGGAATAGTATTTCTTCACTACTAAGAACTAAAACTATATTTGAGAATATGTAAAGAAGTGTATAGAGAGAAGATTTACTTGAGAAAACTTGATGAATAAAATGAGGAAATAAGGTGGGTATTTATAGGTGGGAAAGAGAGACCTAACAATAAATAAAATAATTATAAAGAAAATTCTGAAAATTTAATAGAATATATTGATATCATGGATGATGTTAAATGGAGGACAATTTATGTCATGAGTGATGTCAAATGTATCTAGATCTTTCCATGGTAGGTGAAATGAGTTATCTTTGACAGAATACTCCTTTTCGGAGCTGCGTTTGAACAGGATAAATTCCTTATTAGGATATGATGTCTTCATAAGAATTGTAGATATAGAAGTCTAGTTTTATGTCGTTCAATAATCAACCAATCTGGATAATCCTACACTAAGATATGATTTTTGTTCTATAAACACTCCTTTCCATCACAGCATTCTATCTTATAATAATTAATTTATTTGACCTACTTAACCTCTGAAACTTAAAATATGGTATTCACAAGAGTTGTAGGTAAAGATCATGTGGTTACTCAGAAATTTGAATCACCTAATTTGGACAAACCTATAAAAGGGTATGCCCAAAATACAGAGGATGTATCATTTTTTAGGCGAGAATTGAAATATCGTATACAACGTTTTTAGGGGATGTTACACCTTATGACCATAAATCATATCTAATACACCTGAAATACTTAAGAATTGATCCTATCTCATATATACAATTTGAATTCTTAGAGTTCAAGCCTATAGACCTACAAAAAATGGTCTGAATCTTAACGTAGAGATTTTCAAAGTGTAACAATATCTCTCCCTTGGAATCATTCATCCTCGAATGATGAGTAAAAAAAGGATGTACTCGAGGCACTAATATCAATCAAAGCTCAATTATTCAACCAATCAAATTCTCAAAATAAATTACTATTCAAACTCAAGAATGAACAGACCAATTCAAATCAAAGAAAGGGACATTACCTTCAAAATTCTCATCGATAGGCACGAATAGATGTAGATATTTGGATTTCATATCTTTCTCTGCTTCCCATGTGTCTTCATCAATAAATTGATTTCTCCATAAGACTTTGACTGAGGCAATCTCCTTGGTCCTCAATTTGCAAACCAGACTATCAATAATTTGGACCAGAATCTCTTCATAGGACAAGCTATCCTTAACTCCAATACTATCAATGAGGACTACCAACGAAGGATCGCCCAAGCACTTCTTCAACATCGAGATGTGAAATACCAGATGAATAGCAGCTAGTTCATAAGGTAATTCTAACTCATAAGCGATACTTCCAATCCTTCTCATAATCTGGTAAGGGCCAATGTATCGAGGACTAAGCTTTCCCTTCCTTCCAAACCTCATGACGCCCTTCATGGGTGACACTTTAAAGTACACTCAATCATCCACCTCAAACTCTAAGTCTCTCCTTTTTATATCAGTGTAAGACTTTTGGTGACTTTAGGCTGTCTTTAGCCTCTCTCGAATAACCTTCACCTTCTCTATAATTTGCTGAACAAAATTAGGCCTAATCAACTCAAGTTCACCCACTTCAAACCACCCAATTGGTGACCTACACCTCCTCCCATACAAAGCTTCATAGGGAGCCATTTGAATACTTACATGATAACTATTATTATATGCAAACTCTATAAGAGGTAAATGATCATCCCAATTTCCTTTAAAGTCAATTACATATGCCCTCAACATATCCTCCAATGTCTGGATGGTGCGCTTTGCTTGGCCATCTGTCTAGGGATGAAAGATTGTACTAAGATTCACCTTTGAGCCTAGTCCTTTCTGAAAGGATCTCCGAAATTGGGAAGTGAATTGAGCTTCTCTGTCTAAGATGATAGACAAGGGAACCCCATGTAATCTGAAAATTTCTTGAATATACAATTTTGCATAATCTTCTGCGGTGTCAGTAGTCTTAACTGCCAAGAAGTGGACTAATTTAGTCATTCTATCCACAATCATCCTAATCGAATCATGTTATTTTCGGTACCTCAGCAAACCTATAATAAAGTCCATATTGATCATTTCCCACTTCTATTCCAAAATCTCTATATTTTGAGCTAACCCACATGGCCTTTGATGCTCAACTTTAACTTGTTGGCAATTTAGGCACTTGGAAACAAATTCAATGATATCTCTCTTCATTACACTCCACCAATAGACTTCCCTCAAGTCATGATACATCTTTGTAGAATCAGGATGAATAGAGTATCTAGAACTATGCGCTTTGGCCATAATCCTTTCTCAAATATCATCAACATCCGGGATACATAATCTATTTTGGTACCTTAACACACCATCTCACCCTTTGGAGAAAAACATCACCTTTTGTTTGTGAACAACCTCTTTCAACTGAAGGAGGACAGGATCTTGGTCTCGCTTATCTGTTACCTCTGCCACAAGGGAGGATGCAGACCTATTCTGAATATTAACTCTACTTTCATTATTCTCTTCAAGTTGAACCCCCAATTGAGCTAATCTATGCACCTTTTTAGCCAATTCTTTCTTTCCCTCCTCTATATGGGCAGTGCTACCCACAGATAACCTACTAAGAGCATTTGTAACAATATTAGCTATACCTAAGTGGTAGAAAATACTCATATCATAATCCTTGAGGAACTCTAGCCATTTCCTCTACCTCATATTGAGTTTTTTCTGACTGAAGACATACTGCAAACTCTTATGATCAGTGAACACATCAATATGCACTCCATATAAGTAGTGGCGCCAAATTTTAAGAGCAAATACCACAACTGCCAGCCCAAGGTCATGAGTTGGGTAATTTCTCTCATGAATCTTAAGTTGTCTTGAAGTATAGGCTATCACTTTTCCCCTCTGCATCAACATACAGCCTAAACCAGTTCTAGACATATCACAATAGATTACAAAATCCTCTGTTCCATCGGGCAAAGTTAAAACAGGAGCAGTGGTCAGGTTGGTCTTTAATTTCTAGAAACTCTTCTAGCAAGCATCGTACCATTGGAACTTAGCCTTCTTTTGGGTCAGTTTGGTCAATGGTGATGATATGGATAAGAATCCCTCTACAAACCTTCGGTAATAGCCAGCCAATCCCAAGAAAATTCTTATATCTGTTGGGGATGTAGGTCTAGGCAATTTTTTCACTGCCTCAATCTTCTGAGTATCAACCTGAATACCATTTCCAAATATAATGTGGCTTAGGAAAGCCACTGATGCAAGCCAAAATTCACATTTGGAGAACTTTGCATACAATACCTGGTGTTTTAGAGTTTGCAAGACAACTCTAAGATGATAGGCATGCTCTTCCTCATCCTTAGAGTTGACCAAAATATCATCAATGAAGACAATCAAAAACATATTAAGATACGACTTAAATACTCGATTCATGAGATCTATAAAGGCTGCAAGAGAATTAGTCAACCCAAAGGACATGACCAGGAACTCAAAATGGACATAATGGGTCTGAAAAGTTGTCTTTGGTATATCACACTCCCTCACCTTCAACTGATGGTAACCTGATCTTAGGTCTATCCTTGAGAAATAAGTGGCACCCTGAAATTGGTCAAATAAATCATCTATTCTGGGGATAGGATATTTTTTCTTTATGGTAACCTTGTTTAGTTGTCTATAATTAATGCACATTCTAAGGGACCCCTCTTTCTTTCGCACGAATAAGACAGGAGCACCCCATGGTGAGACACTCGGCCTAATGAATCCTTTGTGTAAAAAGTCCTTCAACTATTCTTTCAACTCAGTAGAAGCCATTCTATATGGAGGGATAGAGATAGGTTGCGTATCAGGAAGGATATCAATCCCAAAGTTGATCTTCCTATCAGGAGGGACTCCAGGCAGATCTTCAGGAAAGACTTCAAGAAATTCATTGACAATCGGAACCGGCTCAAGGGATGGAGACTCAAATTGTCATCTTTTACTCGCACAATGTGATAAATACACCCTTCTGAGATTAACTTTCTGGCCCTAAGGTAGGAAATAAATTTACCCTTAGGCACGATAGGACTACCCTTCCACTCTATGACAGCCTTATTTAGGAATTTGAACTTAACAATCTGAGTCCTACAATCAATAGAGGCATAACAGACATAAAGCCAACCTATGCCAAGAATCACATCAAAATCAATCATGTCCAACTCAACTAAGTCAGCCAGGGTATCTCTATGATAGAGTGACATGGTACAATCTCTATAAACTCTTTCTACTAAGACAGATTCACCAATAGGAGTAGCAACACTGAAGGGTTCTAGAAGACATTCAGGAATTTTATCAAATTAACTAGCCAAATAAGGAGACACAAAAGATAGCGTGGCACCCAGATCCATCAAAACATAATAGTCCAGAGTAAGGACTCGAATCATACCCGTCACAACATTTAGGGAGTTCTCCTGATCTTGGCGACTACCCATGGCATACAGACGGTTTGTACCTCCACTCGTACCTAAAGTAGTACATCTCTGATTACTTTCAATTGGTGGTGCGGTAGTAGAATACTGGGCTCTGTTGCCCCATGTCGGACACTCCCTCTGAAAATGGCCCACTTGGCCACATTTATAACAACCATCCTTTACCTCTTTGCACTCTCCTAAATGGAGTTTACCACACTTGCCACATGGTGGATTTTCCTTCGAACCTTGACCCACATTAGCCTGGGATTGAGAAACTTGGGATTTTGAAATTCTTGTGACTCTGTCCTTGCCGATCATACCATTTATGTGGCCCAGGTGCACTTGCCGCAGATGAGGCATAGTTGGAAGACCTTTTCTGAAATAAGGACTTATTGCCCTTGCTTTACCTCTGTTCACTCTCATGTCCAGCTAATTTTGCCTTCTTGATTAAATGATCCTCCTTGTCTTTACTCTTCTCATCCTCTACCAGTTGAGCATACACCATTAATCTAGAAATATTCATGTCAGGGATCAACAATGATGCTTTGCCTTCCTTCTTCAGATATCTTCCCAATCTGGAGACAAATTTCCTCATCTTTGACCTCATATCTAGGATCATCTTCGGAGCATATCTAGGCATCTAGATGAACTTCAGACTATACATTTTAACTATCATTCCCTCTTGTTTCAAATTCACAAACTCTTCTAGTTTCGCTTCTCTCAATTCTTGGGGAAAGAAGTGATTAAGGAATGCTCCCTCAAACTCATCCCAAATAGCAAGCTCAGCATCCTCACCTCTACTTTCTTCCCACTGGTTATACCAAATGTTTATCACATCCTTGAGCTGATGGGAATGAATCAACAATTATGGATCCACAATCAATCAAATCCTATCATGTCAGGACAGTAATTTGGGAAACATCTAACTTTAACAGTCCAATCCTTTTCTACATTTGGTGATGTAGTGATTGGGTTTAAGTTATTACTTAATCTTACCCAATGCGGTGTTCGATACTTCTCCCAAGACTCAATGCTCATAAAACTCTATCCAATCAGTTAAATCTAATCATATCGACAAGTCTCATGTTGACCCCTATCAATTGATCATTTTTATCACAATCAAACTTTTCAATAAATCCTACTATCCAATTAGTCCCAATCACATCTTTCAAGAGTTAGATATACTTGTATGACAACAATAAGTTATGTTCTTATTTTATGCCATTCATATTCCTAGCTATTCCAATTCATACTTTTTATTCCAATCATACATATACATAATAATTTACAATCAATATATATAGCTACTATTTATGAAATAACATATAAAAAGAAATTGTTCAAGAATTCAAGTCATGAAGATCATCAATCAATTAGTAGTATGTATAGATATTCTAGAATTTTAGGAAAATTCAAAAAAATGTTCATGGAAGGTTCAAGTGTTTCACAATTCCTATCCAACATATCCATGGGGCATATGGAAGAACTCAATCCATATTTTAGGTTAGCCTTACATACCTTAGAGTAGATCTTGAAGAAATCTTGATGTTAGATCCTAAATGAAGAGTTTGAATCCTTGGGTTTGAGAGCAATTTTGTTGGAGATGATTTGAGAGAGAAGAGGATGAAGTTTGGGGGTTTTAAGGAGGCTAAAAACTAAAAAACAAATGCCCTAAAAACACATCCAAGATCATATATATATAATAGGGAATTATCCAAGTTGCCCTTACTAAAATCTGGAAAACATTGGCAAGTCCATGATAGGTCCACGTCGCAGACTTGTTGCACACCTCTCTGGAAAAACAAATCTTGAAAAACTTTCCAAGTCCGTGACAGGTCTGCGTCGCAGACTTGTTGCGCACCTCTCTGGTCGACTGGGCATAACATTTTACTCCGAACTCTAAAAAATGCAATCTTTATGGCATTGGAAAAAAGAAGAATATAACTTTAATTTTATAGGACAAGGCCACCTAATTCATTATATTTTAGGATATATGGTCATTTGCAGTTGACCCTTATATGAACTCATCAGAAAACTTTGCCGATAGAAATTATTTAGACTTGTCTTAGTGTTAGAGATCTCTTATGATGATAAACCACATATAATATACCTTAAATACTTAGGAATTGATCCAATCTCATCTATATAATTTGAAGTCTTCGAGTTCAAGCATATATACCTACAAAGAATGGTCTGAATCTTAACGTAGAGATTTTCAAAGTGTAACAAAGAAGGTGAGTTTCAACTTGGGTTCTTGGTTTTTCAAGTTGAGATTGGGATTTAGAGTTTTTCCCAGGGTGTTTCCTTATTTCAGTTGTTTTCATCCTCCAATGTTCAGATACAGTACGTAACTCCTTCTAGGTTGGTGTTGTATGGTTCAGTAGGTAATTTTCGGATTGTGTTGAAGGTTCTTAGGATAGCTAAGGACTGGTAAAATGCCCTTGGTGGCTTGGAGAAAAGGATTTGGAAACATAAGAGAAGTATTTAGAATTTTGTGTGAGTTGTATCTGCCATTGTCCTGTATTACTCATTTCAATGGTTTTGGTTTAATTTGGTCGTCCTTAATTGAAATCCAGTATTTTTGGTCAAGTTTGAGCTAAGCAAGCCAGAGTTGGAGCCCAAGAAAGGAATGGAGGAGTTTTTGGAGTTAGAAGTAAATTTGAGGATTTTCCACTCAGCCTGAGCTTTGTGATGGCGTTGTTCGATCCGAGAGGGTGTTCGAGATTCAGGCAGTGACTATACTTTTAGTTTTGCGGACGAAAGTTTTTTAGTAGTGGATGTTGTAATGGCCCTGAAGGTCATTTTTGGAATTTGTTAAAATGACCATTTTACCTCTCCCTTTAGTTTCCCCGAGTCGTTTCTGATTGGTACCGAGTGTTGGTTTTAGAAAATCATATAAAAAGTTAAGTCTTTAGAAATTTTGAGTTTTCATAAGCTTTAAGTTTCAAAAGTGGTATTTGGGGCCAATCGGAGCTATGGGTCTCAGAACGGAATTCCTTTAATTTCAGTAGCTCTGGAATGTCAAAATTGGCCTAGGAGAGTTTATAGAATCAGTTTTGGTGTTGTAACCAAGATTTGAGGTCTTGAGTTTAGAATTTGAGACTTTAGGCCAAGATTTGACTTTGGTCAACTTTTGGAGTTTTGATGCTCGGAATGGAATTCCGACGACTCCGTTAAATTGGGGGTGGGTTGGTCTAGAAGAAGTGTTGGTTGAATTTTTAGAGGTACCGAGCCCATTTTGGTATTTTTGAAGGCCTAAGTTGGTTTAGTTGTGACTTTTCGAGTTTCAAGTCAAGGAGACCTCAAATTCAAATTCTGATGGGTCCATCAGCTTTGAAATAACCAAATTATTCTGAAAGCATGGTTGACACAAGTATCAAGGCAATTGATATGAGTTTGGGGCCATTTGGCTCTTTTAGTTTTGAAAGTTAGCATATAGTTGACTTTTGTCAACATTCTTGGAAAACACGCTCAGATGAAAATTCTGACAGCATAGTTAGTTCTTGAATGTTGAGTTTGGTCTAAGACGACCCTTCTTTCTCTTTCTGAGGCTTCTGGTCTAATCTTGAGGTCCGTTGTGGAATGTGGCTTAAAAGGACACTTGGGTGTGGGACCTAATTTTTATTAAAATGACCTCGTATGAGAATTTTTAATGCACCATTGAGCCTAGAATGTCGAATTTAGTGGGGTAGCATATCTATTTTATTTTTATCGGATTCCAAATGAATCTCAAGCACTCCGTCGAAGATTTTAGATTTTTCCAAAAGTAGATTTTGCAGCAATCTGGTGCAGACCCATTTTTGGAATTTCTCTGAACTTTAAAACCCCATATCTTGGGCTATAGAGCTCCAAATTGGGTGTTTCAAACGCAAACTTGTGAGATTTTTTTAGGAGAATGCATTTGGGGAGCTTGGAAACTGATTTGGTGCATTCGATTAAGGTAAAATGTTGTTTCTAGTTGCTGCAACGTCCATTTTCGGAATTAATTTTTGAAGAATTTATTTCTTGGTCTATATAAAGCCGATTTTGATGATTCAAGGGTCTAAGTTCAAGAGAATTTTGTGAAAAATCCACTGGTAAACTTAGAATCTTGTGGGGAGGCTTCGTGAAAGGTAAATTTACAAATCTAGCTAATGTTTTGGCTATTTTCAGATTGAAATTGGGCGGAATTATGGAAGATTGTATCTTAATCATTTGAACTTCGTTTTTAGTGATTTTTGAGGCTAGATTATGCGGTTTTTTGCAAGGAATGTCATGGTGTAATTTGTTTGGATTGGGAGGGTCTAGGTTTTTTAGAATTTGATGATCAAGAAGTTGTCATTTTCATTTTTTAGTTCGAATTTTGTGAATCTTCGTTGCATGCTTGTTTTGCGTAGTTTCCCAACTCCATATCGGTTACCAAATTGATTTGTGAGCTTGTGAAGATGTTTAGAGCCTATATTTTAGGGTCAATTCCGGAATTCCATACCTGGGTCCCATATTTTCCATTTTAGATCCCGAAATTGATCCGGCTCCGAAAATCATGAAATTAGTGTCTATATGATTGTAACAACGTTGTGATTCTATTTTTAGTAGCATGGCAGCATTTTGAGGTTATTTGAAAGGAAAAGGCTCTGGCACAGTAATTTGAAGCTCGCGTATTTAGTCTATAGTTAGGCTATGACTTTCCTTTCTTTACATTGATCCAAAATATGTGAAATTATGTTGAGATTGATGGAATTTGGGTTGGGTAGCTTATTTGTATATCTTAGGTGTTAGAAATCATGTGTATGGGCTTTTCATCAGATTTCTCGGGTATTTGGAAATATGTGTATCTTGTCGTTATCTGCTAGTATTGTTGAATGAGCATATTGTTGATATTGTGGAGTATGTTGGCCTTAGTATAGGTTGTAGACCTGCTTTAGTTTCCCAGGAGTGGCTCTGGCGGACTTTTTTTTTTTTTTTTTTTTTTTTTTTTTTTTTTTACGGGAACAGACCCTACACGAGGCTCCCACCTCTCGTGCACAGTCAGGGGTTAAGCAACACCCCCAAGCCTTAACATAAATAATCAAAATAAAAATACAAGGAGGGGGACATAAACCTTACCTCCGATCCTATGGTGGTTCATAAGTCGGCTAACCTATTAAGGTCGGCTAACTCATCCCCGATACAAAAAAGAAACTAACTATAACTAGAAAGCATTAAACCTGTGAGAGGACTCCTCCCGGTACAATTCAACTATGAAAGCATAAATGAGGGAGACTCTCCCCTTCCATGAGAAAAAAGAAAAGTAACGTACACTAGTCCTATTCAACTATGCTACGTACCAGACATAGCTACATTGAAGAAGAACAAGCATACGAAACTTCTATCTCGCATGGGATGGGAAATTCCTTTCATCTTTGCTCCTTTTAGTCTTGTCGTACCAAGTAAATCCAGGTGAAGTGTGCCTTTGTATCAGCATCATGATTACCAGCTATGGAGGTTGAAAGGAAGGAAGTAGCTGCATGGTGGTCCAAATGTATGGTTGCTGCAGACCTGTACCTGCACAGCCAAACAAGACCAACAATACATTCAACCAAAGAGGTGTGCAAGCTGCTGTAGCATTAGCTTGTATTTGTTCCTTGGCTGCTGCAAGTTGGTGGAGCTGTTGCAGCTGTTGATGGAATGCATCCAAGGCTGCCAATCTGCAGGTGGCTGCAGGTTCCCTAGGCTGCTTGTTGGTCTTTGTTTTGAGGTGGTTAGGCCTCTTGGAGCACCTGCACAAAATAACAAAACCAACAAACTTGTATATGTTTCTTGTCTGCTGCAGGTTGATGGAGTTGTTGCTGGAGTGTGTTAGTAGTGGAGAATGTGTTTGGCAAGCTGAGGGTGCTGCTCCAAAGCAGCCCCAAGATACTGCAGTCCTTTTAGCAGTCTGCCAGCTGCATTGGTGAAGCTGAGAATGACTGGTCATGGAGATCAATGCATTCTCCTGGAGGGGGGTGAAGCTGGGGTACCTGCATAGACAAACACAACCAACAAGACAAACAGCCAAATACAAGCAACCAAACAACCACAAAATCCAGAAGGAAGTTGCTGCTCTGCATAGTCCTTGTGTAGGCCTCTTAGTGAAGGTATTTGTTTTGGTGGTTGTATCTGTGCTGTGCTCTATGTAGGTGTTGGAAACACATGTTGATGAGTTCATCCTGACATCTGCATCTACACCACAAACAAGAACCAGCAAGAAAGGAGCTGCTGCAAGTGTTGTGTTATTAGAGTTATTAGAGAAGGCATAGGTGGATTGGATTTGTTCCTTGTCTGCTGCAGGTTGGTGCTGGGGTGTGTTGATAATAGAGAGTGTGGTTGGCCAGCTGAGTGTGCTACTCCATATAAGCCCAAGGTTACTGCAGCCCTCATAGCAGTGCCAAATAGGTTCTAAGCAAAGAAAGTCAACCAAAGACAAGCAACAAAGCAAACAAGTGTTGAGCTGCTGCAGGTGTTGCAGGTGTTGGGCTGCTGCAGGTGTTGAGCTGCTGCAGATGTTGTCCTCTATGATTTTGATGTTAAAGCATGTTGGTGTAAGTCTCCAACAACCTGCAAATACACAGCAAGTAACCAAAGACAAGCATAGACATATACAGGTTAGTAGAGAGGAATGGATCTCAAATAGGATTTTGGAGCCTGTTAGCATTTTCCATGTCGCTCGACTAATGTCTCCACTTATCCGTTTGAGCTGAAATTTCATGAGGTTTGCATATATATTCTTTACTTTAGCCTTGCAAAGTTTGAAGGCTTGATTCCCAAGTTGGAGCTTCCATTTAGCAAATTTCTTCCTTTTTAAGCTTAAGACAGCTGATTGTTTCAAGCTCGCTCGCCTAACGTCTAAAATTATCCGTTTTGGCTGAAATTTCTTGGGCCTTATCAAAAATATATATGCTACCATCCTGCAAAGTTTGGGAGACTTTGGACAAGTCCACAAGTTACTCCCTACCCTGCACCTACTGCCCTGCTGAGGCTTAGAGGTTGCAGGGGGTTTGGAAGATGTTGTTGTGCTCTTGTCTATGTATTTGTTGTTGAAGAATGCTAATATATTGCTCCAGACACCTGCAATAATACAACAAACAAGCCCAAACAAAACATAATATACACAGACTATCAATAGAGAGGGGACCTCAGTAAGAGCTTTGGAGAGTGTTATCATTTTCCAAGCCGCTCGACTAACGTCTCCAATTATCCATTTGAATTGAAACTTTATGGAGTTAGCATGTATATCCTCTCCTTTAGTCCTGCAAAGTTTGAAGACTTGTTTCCCAAGTTGGAGGGTCCAAATTACTAAAGACCCTCTCTTTAGGCTTAAGGCAGCTGAATGTTTCCATGTCGCTCGCCTAACGCCTCCATTTATCCGTTTGGGCTGAAACTTCTTGGGGCTTGTCAAAATAATATATTCTAACTTCCTGCAAAGTTTGGGGGGCATTGGACAAGTCCACATGCTACTCCACACCCTGCACCTGCTGCCCTGCTGAAGCTTAGAGGTTGCAGGGTGTTTGGAAGTTGTTTTTGTGCTCTTGTCTATGTATTTGTTGTTGAAGAATGCTAATATATTACTCCAGACACCTGCAATAATACAACAAACAAGCCCAAACAAAAAATAATGTACACAGACTAGCAATAAAGAAGGGACCTCAGTAAGAGCTTTGGAGAGTGTTATCATTTTCCAAGTCGCTCGACTAACGTCTCCAATTGTCCATTTGGGTTGAAACTTTATGGATTTAGCATATGTATCCTCTCCTTTAGTCCTGAAAAGTTTGAATACTTGTTTCCCAAGTTGGAGGGTCCAAATTACTAAAGACCCTCTCTTTAGGCCTAAGGCAGCTGAATGTTTCCATGTCGCTCGCCTAACGCCTCCAATTATCCGTTTGGGCTGAAACTTCTTGGGGCTTGTCAAAATAATATATTCTAACATCCTGCAAAGTTTGGGGGGCATTGAACAAGTCCACCTGCTGCAACTCACCCTGCACATCTTACCCTGTTGAATCTCAGTTACAGGTGTTGCAGGGAAGGTGTTAGCATTAGTGAGAGGCTGAATATTTGGTGAAGTCCTAGCATGCCAGGTTGTTGCTTCTCTTTTGTTGAGATACTTTGAACCTGTAAAGACAAGTGACAAGAAGCCAAACAAGAAGGATAGGTGTACAGGCTGCTGGAGACTCTTTTGTAGCTCCATGTGACTTCCATAGTAAATGAGGTTAAATTGCATGTTGTTGCAGGCTTCTCCCAAGAGAGGACCCTTAGTTGTACTCAGAACCAGCTCCCTATGGTACCTGCACCCACCAACAGAAAAACACACATACAAGCAATTCTGCAAGATTCTAATTACTTGTAGTTGGTTCCTGATTGCTGATTCCCATTGCTGGTTCCTGTGCTGCATCACTACAGCTTTCCTTGCCTGGCTTGCAATTGTTGGTTCCCATTTTCCAAATCTACTGATACCTACACAAGCAAGAATGAAAAGAAAAAAGAAGCTATCTATTCTAATCCTTACCTCTAGGGGTAGGTTGATTGCTCTAGGAATGCAATAAGTAAGGGAGATTGTCCCCTTTACAAAACTCCTACCTATGAATTTATACATAGGGAGTTCTGTACTACTATTATTGGTATGCAAATCAAGGAGGTTGTTTGATCCTCTTCAGTTTTGTCCTCCTAAAATTTGGCATCCCCATCTTGTCTAGGATGTAATATCCTCTTGTTTCCTTAGGAAGCTGTTGAACACTGTAGAATTGAGCCATGCTATCTACACTGTGGCTATGCTTGGAGAGTGTATCAGCAACAAAATTAGCCTCCCTATAGATGTGCTTACATTGAAAGAGATCCAGCATTATGATCATCTCCTGCAGGTTTGTGATGTATTTCCTGATGTTCCAGGGAGATGTGATCTCTTGTTTTAACCATTTCACAAGTAATTCAGAATCAACCTCCAGTAGAACCCTGCTGTAGCCATGTTGAATACACCAAGTAATGCCTATGACTGCAGCTTGTACCTCAGCTTGGTTGTTAGAACCAATTCCAAGTGGTGCAGCAAATGCATAAAGGATGTTTCCTTTATGATCTCTTAGGATACCCCCAGCTCCAATTCTTCCAGGATTATCCAAGGCACTTCCATCAGTATTCAGTTTAACCACATGGTATGCTGGTTTGTGCCAACTGACTTGGATGATTTTCATTTCATGGCTGCATCTTTCCACCATAGCTATTAGCTCCTTCCAGTCATTTGGCCAACTAATGTAAGGGAAATCTGTGAAGATCAGCATGTAGAGTTCTTTGATGACTGAGAATTTCACTCTAGTACTGCTAGACTTTTTGCCACCATATTTACTAGCACACCTGTTCTTCCATAAGTTCCAACAAATAAATATAGGAGTAGCTTGCAATAATAGTTTATGGACTTCATTATTTGGTTTAGCCAGCCACCATTTCATCATATTGCTCCTCATTGGGTTGCTGCTGTGTTGTATACCCCAACAGTCAGAAAAATACTTCCATATGTGACTAGCCATGTGTCCAGAGATAAAAATGTGATCTATAGTATCCCATCCTGGCCTGTAGCAACAAGAACACTGAGCAGCTGCATGACCAAAGTGCTCAATATTTTCATTGGTGGGCAACTTGCTTCTGAGAGCTCTCCAGATAAGAAAGGATATTTTGAAGGGTATATTCTTGTGCCATATATTATTGTCTGTCATGGTTTTGTTCCTTTTAGGCCTGATTTGGTTCCAAGCTGAAGTACATGTAAAGTTTCCATCTGAATTCAGCTTCCAGTAGGCTGTATCTGGGAGGTCAGGTTGGTACTTGAAGGAAACATTTAGAATCTTCTGTATCAGATGCTGTGGTGCATGTTGCCTCACCTTCTCTTCATCCCATTCTCCATTCTTCAGGAACTTGGAGACAGTGGTATTGTTAAGTCTAGGTAGACAGTCTTTGTGATAAGCTAGGGGGCCAATTCCTAACCAATCATCCCACCAAAAGCTGCAAGAGCCTGAGTTAAGGTGCCACTGTATATGAGGCTCAATCTCAGCTTTGTTTGTCATCATGTGTTTCCACATAATTGATTGACCAGTGTCCCATTTCTTGATTACTGGATTTGCCCTTTGGCAATACTTGGCCCTCAGAAAGCTCCCCCATAGAGTCTTCTTAGACCTAAAATTCCACCATTGTTTATATTGCATTGCTAGGCAGACATCTTTCAGATTTTTCATGCCAACACCTCCTTCATCTGTTGGGTAGCTGAGGGTCTCCCATGATGCCCAATGGTATTTTCTTTTTTCTTTGTCCCATCCCCAAAAAAATTTTGCTATTAGGGACTTTATTTGTTTGAGTGTAGTGGCAGTTGGAATCACAGCAGATAAGAGATGAATTGGGAGGGACTGCAACACATACTTCACAAGAGCAGCTCTCCCCCCATAACTGAGAATTTTGGTATGCCATCCTCTAATTCTGGATGTTACTTTGGACACCATACTAGTAAAGTATATGATCCTTTGACCTCCAATATATAAGGGGCAACCCAAGTAGGTAATAGGGCCATGAGTTGTTTTGAAACCAGTGGTAGAAGTGACCCTTTCAGTGATCTCAGGATCAGTATTCAGAGGGATCATGCACTGACTCTTTTGTGTGTTAATAAGCTGGCCTGAAGTCTGTTCATACACTTCCAGTGTCTTCATGATCAGCTTGAGAGAGTTACTACATGTTGAAGTGAAAATGATTATATCATCAGCAAAGCTCAAATGATTAATCAATGGACCTTTCTTCTCCATGTGGAAACCTTTGTACAAATGGTGTTGATGAAGATTATTGAGCATTCTTGATAGTACCTCAGCACCTAAAATAAATAGGGCTGGGGATAATGGATCTCCCTGTTTGAGGCCTCTTGTAGAGTGGAAGAAACCATGCCTACCTCCATTCACAATAACTGAATACCAGTTATTAGCCATAAGTCTCCAAACCATGTCAATAAATCCTTCTCCAAATCCAAACCTTCTCATGACTAGACATATAAATGACCAGGACACCCTGTCATAGGCTTTGGCCATGTCTAATTTGATCACAACATTATCTCCCAGCTTTGGTTTTTTAATGCTATGAGTGATTTCCTGTGCCAACATTATGTTTTCAGCTATACTTCTTCCCTTAACAAAACCTGACTGATTTTCAGAGATCAGTTGAGGAAGAATAGGAGCAAGTCTGAGACATAGGATCTTTGAAATAACTTTATTGGTGAAGTTACTTAGTGATATAGGCCTGAAATCTGATAACTTATTAGGATGATCTACTTTTGGGAGTAGAACCAAACAAGCATGTGAGATGAACTTGGGAATAGAATGCCCACAAAAAAAGTATTTCACCAAATTGACTTGCTAGTGTGACCATTTGGCTTTGGCTCAGGTTCAAGTTTTGGCGGCATATTAGTTGGCACATTGGGGATGAGATTCTCGGTACTGTTGTTGTCTAGTTGGAAAGGAGAATATTCGGCACCATGGGATACGTCATCTGCGAGCATCCGGGTACCTAGTCCTAGTCTCTATTCTGAATTATCGGGGAGAAACTGGGTACCCAGCCCAGGACAATACCGACTTGCTAGTGTGACAAGCATCCGAGTACCTAGTCTTGGCCTCGATCATATCAATGTGTTACGGGGAGCATCGGGTACCCAGTATCAGCCGCGACTACACCGATGTATTATGGCAAGCATTCGGGTACCCAGTCCCGGCCTTGGCCACGTTGGATATTCGAGCGAGCATCTAGGTCCCAATCCCGGCCTCGACCCCTAAGTCACCCCTAGTTCGTTGGCTCTTGAAAATTATGGATTTGGAAATGATGCAGTTCTTCAGTTTCTGACATCACAGTTTCTTGATTCCTAGCCTTGGTAATTATAGTTATTCTCTGTACTCGGTAGGCTTATAGGGGTTCGTCCAGGTTTTTATTTAGCTTGCACACGAATGTTCCTGCTGGGTTTATGGGGGCCCAACTGGGTATAGTTAGTTGTAGTTCTCATAGATAGTTCTCTTTTCACTTAGATGCTTATGTTGATTCTTATTTAGGCGTATTCCTCTTTTTCATATTATTTTCACCTTTTCTGCTCAGTCGGCCTATGATGCCTATTAGGTACTTGTTGTCTTGTTACTCGTACTATACTCTGTATCTACTTTCGTAATGTAGGATCGATCACCAGCTACCGATGTGGATAGATCAAGCCTGTTGCAGTCAGCTTCAGAGACTAGGGTTAGCACTTGGCGTTTTTGGATCATTTTTGTCTCATTCAGAATGGATGTCCCATCTGTTTCCTTTTGAGACTAGCCAGTTGTTGTATATATATTTCTGGTCCACATTCAGGACTTGTACTCGTCTTTTATTTTATAGCAGCTACATACTTATGAATTTCTGGTTCTGGGAGGGATCTTTAGTTGCTTATATCATGTTTTGGTTTATTTCCGCTTATTCTTTCCGCTTATATTTATAATTCGCCACTCTTGTTTAGTTTCTAGCCTCAAACTTATTACTTGAAGTTTCGAGTTGACGGGTTGGCTTACCTACTGATGGGTTATAGTAGGTGTCATCATGACTTGAGGAATTGGGTCGTGACAAAAATAAAAAATAAAAAGTATTCTTAAGAATAGATTAGTGTTTAGAAAATTCATTTAGGCATTTATGTTAAGAAAAAGGGGATAAGAAAATTTAGCGCTTAAGATTTTTTTAAAATCTATTAGAAACTAGTTTAAGGGCTAAGAGAGATATTTGTTTAAAATCAAGAATAGATATGACTTCATATCATATTTCTACAAAACTAATACATTTATAGAATGGATCTCAATTGATAGGCCATCTTAGATTCTTTTAATTAATTTTCCTATAAAAATAACTTGTTATTATTATTTCGGGCCACTTAGGTTATTTTAAAAAAAAATGATTTATTATTATATCTTTTCAAATCGAATATATGGCCTAGGTACTTTACTTTTGAACTACTGTATTATTTCAAAATTTTAGATTTATTAACAAATTCAAAATACAAGGTACATACATATATATGTCATACACACAAGGTATATATTTTATTTTTATACTAACTTTTTTTATACTTGATGTATTATTTTGTTATACACAACATATTTTTTTTTCATATCTACTATCCCTTTATCAATGTTATTTTCTTTTCTTTTCTTTTTGTAAATTCCTACACGTTAGTACACACATCATTTTACGCCACATGTATCTATCGTCATTTTGTAATAATAAGGTTTCATAAGTGTAAGCAACATACATATGCATATTTTATTTTGATTATGTGTAAGATCACAAACTGTACATAATATTTTAACATTTTGTATCATTATTATTTTTATTATTTTTGCGAAAACTCCATTTTATTGATTTGTTTGATCAAATCATACTTATTATACATCACACTTATTGCTATATATTTACAAGCTATTTATTATTCTATTTTTTATACATCATAATTCTATATGTTAATAAAGTTAATAATTTATCATATCCTTTAGAAACTCAACATTTATATACAATAGATTTATATAAGCCCATTTATTTCATATAAATTTAATAAAAATCTATATTTTCATAATACATAAAATTATCGTACACTTCAAGTACATTTACTTATTTACTTATTTATTTTAACATATGATAAATTGACTACTATTAAGTTCGTTCCACACATACTATAGATATATATGGTATATCTTGCATTTTCACCATTTTTCTCAAATTAATGAAAACTTCTCTTATCAACATTTTCTAAAGCAAATAAATGAATAAAATATCCCTATTCATTTTTCTAAACTAAATTTAAGGACTATCTTCGGGTAGACTCTGAGGGATGCTTAACACATTCCCCTCGAGTAACCAAAACCCTTACCTAGAATCTTACTGGCTTCGCAAATCAAAATAGAGTTTACATTTACAATATTTTTAAAATGGTTTTCCTAATATTTTCCTTAAAATTAGGTGGCGACTCCAAACGATTTTCAAAATCAGAGACAACCATTTTATGTTGTGAACTATTTTGACTAGTTCGAAAATATGGTGCGACAGGGAGGTATTGTCTTACTATTTGCGAACTTGTGGCGGTATATAGGGTGGTCTCTTGTTTGAAGGTAGTTACTGCCCTTGTTCTTATTTATCTAACTTTTGTGCTGGATTTAGTTGATATGATACTTTGGGCCTTTACATGATATCTATGTTTACTTCTGTTAGTAGGTTGTCACTTAGTTGTGCCCTTCGTATTGTGTTGTCGTGTTTAGGTCTTTGGTTGACGCCACCAGGTACGACCTCGATTTCCTTGTTTGTTTTCTATGTTCTCTCTTTCTTATATCAGATGTTTCTTATTGCAAGCTTCTGTATTATTCTTGTTAGTTACTTGTGATATATAATACTTGCTTTATCTTTGGAGCTCAGTCAGTCGATGCCTACAGAGTGCCATTTCTTGATATTCATACTACACTTCTGCACCCTGCAGATCATAGTACGGGTTTTCACTACTGATTTGGATATCAAGCGGAGTAGCTCTTGGATTTTGGAGACTTGGGTGAGCTCTTGGCGTTCAGAGTTGCCTATCTCCTTCTATTTTGGCTTAGACTAGTCTTTATTCGATATTCGGAGACAGTCTGTATTATTGTTACTATTATTGTACATGTATAAATCTTGTACTTCCTTATTTAGTTTTGTAGCTCTACTACCGACTGATACCAGGTCGTGGGTTTATCTTGTTATTTTATTATTATTCTTCTTGTCTTATTATTCTTATTATTATTATTATTATTCGCTTTTTTCCTTCCGCTTGTGATGGTCCATTGACTATGGTTTAGGACTGTGGGGTTAGGCTTATCTATTGGCGGGTGATAGTAGGTTTCATCATGATTGAGAAATCAAGTTGTGACACTTTCTCTTTTGTTTTTCTATTGATTTTATCTACTCATTTTATTTTCTTTGTCTTTTCTTTTGATTTGATTCCAAATTTAATTTCAAATGCTTTGTATTTAAAATAAGTTAATTTTGAATGGATATCAAAATAAGTGAAAGATCAAATAAAATATTAAAAAATGTTAAAATTAAAGGACACTTTTTAATTATTTTTTAAGAAATATACATAATTTTTAAAAAAATAATTAAAAGTGAAAATATAAGAAATTAATGAAAGAAAAAAATAAAAAATTTAAAGTGAGGAAGAAATTAAATAAATATTTTACATAGAAAGAAATAAAAATAATTATATATATATATATATATATATATATATAAAAGTTTTAATATAAATAATTATGTATACTAACTAATTATAAAGTTACCAATTAAAAAGGACATGTATCCAATTCTTTTACTCATCACTTGCCTTCAAGAGAGTGTTCACACTCTCTATGCCACGTCAACTTTTAGGATGTATTTATTCCATTGTAAAATAATTTTGGGGGGTGATGGATAATAGGACCCTACTTAAGTTAAGGTATGTCGCTGGAATTTCGGTCATAGTACAAGGGGGTACTTATGCATTAACTCTACCATGAAGGCTGAACTAATTGATTTAGCTTCAACTAGTGAGGAACCGAATTAGTTGAGAGATTTATTATTTCAAATACCTTAAAGGGCAGCTCGGTGCACTAAATCTCCCGCTATGCACAGGTTCTTGGGAAGGGTCCAACCATAAAGGTCTATTGTATTTGAAAAATTAATTTCTCTTATTTTAATTCATTGTGATATCACTGTTGTAATTCGTAGAGTTCAAAACCGTTATTACAACAGTAAAATCCAGACCTATAAGGAGGAAACATAGTAATGTGAGATCAAATTTAACAAGTACCACTTGATTATGTCAAACTTGTGATAATCTTGCAGATCCTCTTACTTATGTCTTAACAAGAGAAAAGATCTGGAGCATATCGAGGGTATGATATTGAAGTATATAAATCCATGAGTGATATATGAGGAAACCCAAACTGGAGACTAAAGATCATATAACCAGATTCAATAAGAAAACCGAATCTTATGATGACTTGTTATGAAAAATGCACTATTTTTAATTCCCTCCCTATGATGTGATTGTATTGTTTACTGTACTGATTTGTGGAGGTTGAGTTTACAAAAATCTTAATGAAAATCTGTAGCATGTATGGGAGGGATGTTAAACTTACAGAAGCACTCTCGACAAAGAGTGTGCACACTCTCTATGTCATGTTAACTTTTAGGATGTATTTATTTCATTTCAAAATAATTGGGGGGGGGGAGGGAATAGGACCCTATTTAAGTTAAGGTGTGTAGCTGGGATTTTGGTCCATTTTTTCATGCATCACTTGCCTTCAAGAGAGTGTGCACACTCTCTATGTCACATCAGCTTTTAGGGTGTATTTATTATATTTTAAAATAATATGGGGGGGGGGGAAGGTAATAGGACCCTATTTAAGTTACGATGTGTCGTTGTAATTTCGGTCATAGTTTAGGGATACTTATGTATTATCCTGATAATAATAGAGTGAAATGGTTTTAAATTATCTGGGTGGATAACATATCTATAACACATCATCATAATATTCCAGCAGGACCGCGAGTGATTACACATTATTTTTTTGTGGCAAATTAAGGTGTATGTAGATTCATATAGACAAGTGTACGAGTCTTTTAATTATTGGGCATAATTTGGGGATTGAAATAAAAATCTGTGCCAAGTTCAAGGTGTTTTCACCTCTTCACTCAAAAAAGTAACAAAGGAAAAGACGGTGGGAAGAATTGAATAGTAATAAGAGAAAGACTAGGAGAGCAAGTGATTATTCTAGCTGAAAACCCTAATAGAACGAATAGACCCAAAAAATAAATTTAGTTTTGCATTAATGTATCAAATAAATCTAAAAGATAATGCATAAGTACCCCCACCACCTGTGAACTCATTTTGTTTTGCATTTTCATGCACATTTTGTGCTGATGTGACACCTTCAACCAAGTAAGTTGGTTGTGTTTGTACATACGCTCCTACCACGTCAGTAATTATTTTTATTTTAGTTTATTTTTTATTTTTAAAAAAGTTTTTGATTCTTTTTAAATTTTCATATTTTATTTATCTTGTATTTAAATTAAGTAATACACATAAATTACTATTTTAAAAAAAATCCTTGTATTTAAACTTTTTTTAACCTTCATTCACTAACTTATCTCTTTTATTTTTCTATTAATTTTATTTACTCTTTTTATTTTATTTGACTTTCCTTTTGATTTGATTTAAAATTTAATTCCGAATGACTTGTATTTAAAATAAGTTAATTTCGAATTGATTTCAAAATAAGTGAAGAAAATCAAATAAAACATAAAAAAAATTAAAATGTTAAAATTAAAAGATACTTTTTAATTTTTGTTTTAGATATACACATAAGTTTTTAAAAATAATTAAAAGTGAAAAGATAAGAAATTAATGAAAGAAAAAAAGTTTAAAGTGAGGAAGAAATTAACTAAGGGAGATGGAAAACCGTAAAATTTTCCATCTGGACCCACACCATTCCGCCAAAGCAGACATAATCCCTCTACGGCAGCGCCGCTCCAACGGGATGTGAGCCGCCAGAGCGGGATGGTCGGGACAGAACTTAATGTCGCGAATTCTTATTTTCTCCTCTTGTCCCTAATGCCAAAAAGAGGCGAGGATTATCCCAAAAACCCTCTGAAGGTTGCTCTAGTCTTGGGAAAGGAGGGAGAAGGAGAGTTCAACACAAGAAAGGTTCCAATTGGTGGAATTCAAGCCCACTTTCACCATCTCGTTGTCTGGAAGCTAGGATTGAAGCAACAATGCCTCTCTACAGTTGCTTGGCGCCTAAGTAGGATAGGTTTCTCTAATTGATTAGTTGTAAATCTTCTCATATGCATTCTATAGTGTAGTTGACTGGACATTTCATGCATAGGCCTTCGGAAACGGAGTTTGGATGGCTGAATGTATTGTATTTACTGTTTAGGGTAGGAATGTACCATGTAGGTATGATTATCCTATGACTAGTGATGATAGTCTAGTTCTTGGTTGATAACTGTAATACTGCTTGTTGATATGATTGATGGTCTTTTTAAAAATTTGGTGAAGAAAATTATTGGGTTAGAGTGAGATCCTAAGGCTTGTGATAATCAAGGGGGGAGTCCATATCAATATAGGAGACATATACATAGATTTACATATGCGAATTCATATTGATAGTTCTATGTGAAATATATAAGTAATGTGAATCATGAAATAAAGGATGAATGTGAATAATTTATTTGATAGTCTCTTTCCATGAACCTATTTGATTATCTGGGGCTGTAGGTTATGGTTAAGTCTATGTTATAAAGAGACTCTTAATAATATTCGAGTAATGTTGTGATGTCTACCATGGTTTTAATGGTTATGGTTGAGTGATTGATATGTTGTTTTGATCGGTCTACAAGTTCAAGACCGTAAAATCTATAATCTTGAACTTGCTCAACTAAAAGTGATGCCTTAAATAAATAAGGCTTAATTAAGTATTGTAGATGAAGGACGAGATAGAACGAAACCAATGAAATGACAAATTGTGAACAACTGCATGCAATAAACCTATTACTTGATTGTGGAATTATGTGAATTATTCATTGTGGACCGTGATTGTGATTGTGATTGTAATATTGGATTAGGTGTCACGTTCTGATATATATATAGGATTCGGTGTCACATTTCGACATGTATATTGGATTAGGTGTCACGTTCCGACACATGTATAAGATCGGGTGTCACGTTCTGACATATATATTGGATAGGGTATCACATTTCGATACAAATATAGCTTGGGTATGGGTTTTGTGAGAGTTCCATTATGTGGCTATCATTTGTGAATTGATCTTTACTGTGTGGGTGATGAAAGAGAAACTGACCCAGTCATAATTGAGCATGTCCATCTTGTTTAATAATTAATATGAAAGAACTGAAGGTCCAAGTGTCGCCATGTTGACTATTGTAACTGAGATTTACCTTGTGAAACTGTTTATTGCTCTCGAAATGGTAAAATAATAATGTGTTCATGTATATACATGTTCGGATGATGTTATGGGTGCTAGATGCATCTGCATAGCAGATATGAGGTTGTGGGTAAACAACTGGGAATCATTCAATGCCTCTATTAAGGGAGATTAATGACTTAAAGTCAGGTATTGTAGATGTCCTATGGACACATGAGTTAAAAAAGAGATTGGGAGATTATTCGGAGTTTCTGTCTCAGGGCAGGCCGTCCTGGAGAGAGGAATCCCGCTGTGGAGAGGCTGTCAGAGGAGGATAGGTCCCACCATGGAGGGTCATTATGGTTATGAGAAGGGCCTTAGTTCACCAAATGTTTTTCTCTTCCAAGTGAGATATTAATTAACCTAAGTGCATGTGATGGTGTGAAACTAAATATAGTAGACAGGTTAGATGGAGTTAGTACTGTCCCGTAGTTGGAAACTTCTCTATGTGATAGAAGGGCTAAGCCTTGATTTGTATTAGATTTGACAGCGGACCAACTAGAAGAGATGAGAGTTAGGCTTGAACGAATTTAATAAGGTTATCGAGAATGGTAAGAGTTGTGCATAAAGGTTTGGCGGTGTATTTCTTCAAGAGCATGTTTTCTTTTTGTTGATTTCTTTATATTATGTGGTGGGTATTGGATTGACCGATGATGCCTACCAGTACGTGTTGGTTGTACTGATACTACTCTTGCTATGTCATTTAGCATAGTCTGGTTGCAGGGTTAGTGATGTTTCATAGGTTAAGACAAAGATGAGTCTCCAACAACTTCTACTCTTTATGCCTTATGGTGGGAGCTTTGTCATATTTTTGTTTATACTCTATATCTTTTGAAGCTCTTGTACCTATTTAGACTAGTATCCTTGGGGGTGTTAAAGTGTTTTTCTTGTGATCAAACTTGGAGTAAAATTTTTATTTACGGTATTTTCACTACTCTTTTTGGCTTTTTATCAAACTTCCACATATATTTTTGTAATGTTACTCTTATCTAGGTATTAGATTAGGTGTTCGCACGGCCCATTGGATTGGGTCATGAAAATTTGGTATCAGAGCCCAGGTTACTAGTCTCCCACTACAAAAGCAAGTGTGGAATAAACTCCAGCAGATTGGTATGTTGATGTCAACATCTAATCTTTGGGAAGCTATGAAGCATTTTAGGGAGTGATTTTATTTCTTCTTTCCTTTCATACAGTTTCTCACTTGTGGTATAGGTTGGATATATTTGGTATCTCCGAGTTCCAATTGGTATCTCAACGAAGTAAACTTGATGACGTTGTCGCGGCTGAAGCGACATAAGCAAGAGGAATTAGAACAGAGAAAGTTACAATTGGTATCTTGCCTTAATGGCTGTGTAAGTGCATGGATGATCAGTTGAATGTCACTCATAAAATTAACTAATCAAATAAATTGACTATCTTGTGAGATGTAGTCTTGAATTTTGATTATGTGCAAAATGTTACCTGAATAACTGCCAAGGTGTGAAGTGTACTTCCTTGATATGATGTGATTGTGTGTATAGTATTGTTTGAAGTAATTGTAGTGTGTAAATTATACTTACTTGAATTGCTGAAATTATGTGAGGAAATTCAACTCTTAATTGTGTGTGGGCTTACCGTTGGTAAAGATGGTAAGGGAAAGAAATTAATTATGACTGTAGAGAAACTCTTATTTCAAGACATTCTGGATTGGTTGGGAACCATGTGAGAAAAGGGCTATTATTGCATAATAGTGGAATTTGTTGTTATGAAAGATCTCCTTAACATGTTTCATAACTGGTTTAAAATAATGTGATGGTGAATTTCAGTCTATGCATTTCTTGAGTTAATCTTGTAATTATGTTTAATGCCTTAAGGCAATGTCATGTGCTTATTAAGTCAATATTTGAGACTGGGGGTCTGAGCTATGTTGTACTTGTGATCATAATTGTTTTAACTAGTGGATTGAGATTATGGGGACTCAATACTTTAGTTGTTGCTATATTGTAATTCTACGTGTGATAATTGTTTGAACTACTAGATTGAGTTTATGGGAACTCAATGTTTTAGTTGTTTCTAAATTGTACTCCTATTTATCATGAGGTTATTGGTTTAATGTGGATGATGAATAGATTCTTGCGGTGTCCATGTTTGTTTATGATAAGATAATGGGGAGAAATTGTTATATGTATAATGATGGGTTCAATCTTGGGGTGAATTCCATTGAACCAATGTAAGAGAGAGTTAATCTCTGGCTAAATTTTCACCCCGAAAGTCAATAGTGATCTCAAGAAGCAAGGAAGAAGGGGGAAAACCTTCAGGAAATTATTTCCTAAAGACTGATTTCGTAATGATCGCCACAGCGGGATGATGCCGCTTGCCAGAGCGGGACAAGGCGAGATAGAATCTCAGCCCCGTGTCCCCTGTTTTGCCTTTTCCCACCCTTCTACTCTAGAATGATTAATAGTTAATTCTCTTATTTAAGTAGTTAAAGCTATATCCATTGTGTAGTATAAGCTATATCCATTGTGTAGTACAAAAGGGAATTTAATGAGAATTTGTATAACTAAGCTATGGGTCACAGGGAGAAATTTGGTTGTCTTAGTGATTTAATTTTAAGTGACCTGGGTAAGAGGGTGGTGTCATGATTGGGGAGACATTGATTGTGATTTTGTTGCATATAGATGGGTGAATTTGTAATGGACACGGTAGCATGTATAGATATATAAAATATGTAGATATTGGTGCTAAACTTTATGGGTTGGCAACGTAAGTGATGGTCTAGTTTCCTGTATGTTTTTATATACTTGTTAAATTGCTTCATGATATGCACATGTGTATATGAATAGGGAAATATGCTAGAATATATGTGAAAGGATCACCCGCTGGCCTATTTTGTGATGAACCTGTTATTGGTGATATAATGCTAAAATACTAAATATAATTATGGTTGTTTGTATGTTGGGATCAAGTGTCATGTTTCGACACATATTTGGATTGGGTGTCACGTTTCAATACAAACCTTAGACAGGTGTCACGTTCTGACACAAATAGGTGTTTGTAGATCCGGTGAAAGGACCCTTTATTGAAAATGTCTGATAATTGACAGGGGTGAGAATCTTATGTTATGCCTTGATAGTCCTATTGTGATAGTGAATTACTTGAACTTGTTGATCTTTATTAATGTGTGAACATGTCGAATTACATTGTTTCTTGGATTATGTGATGGGATGGAGAGTGTGATGTCGAGATCATTATCGGTGAATGTGATTGATGCTCGATTATTGATTGTGAATAGACATCCTTATAAACTTAATTGTTATCTATTAATTCTTGAGTTTGATTCATGAGATTCCTTTTAGTTACTACTCATTGAGTAGGGATGATGTGCTACTTATATCGCGGGTTAGGGTATAAGTACCCAGGTAAAATTTTCCCTAATATGAGGGTTAACAAGGTTTCAGTGAGGATAGAATCTAATTAACCTTATGAATTGGGTGGTTTAGAGATATTTGACAGTCTCAAGGTGTAATGTTTGAGAAAAATTTAAGGTGGTATCATGATATATGAGGGAGTAGTATTATTATCCCATCGAAACTTTCAGAATGGATTTCGAGTTGGTAAAAATTCAAGTGTAGTGTTTGACGTAAAGGGGTTAGTCTTGGATGTGATCCTTTCCCTAAGTTGTAGTGGTGTCTCACCATTTGTTTAAGAGGACTCTTGGATCAGCTCGTATTCTCTCCTCCACATTATCGTTCAGGGACGAATGAGGGGTAAATTTGTATTTATTGTAACGACCCGAACCGTCGTTACTAAGGGAGATGGGAAACCATAAAATTTTGCAATCTGGACCCGCACCATCCTGCCAGAGCGGACATAATCCCTCCATGGCGACGCCGCTTCAGTGGGATGTGATCCTCTAGAGTGGGATAATCGAGGCAGAACTTAATATCGTGAATTCTTATTTTCTCCTCTTGTGCCTAAGTCCCAAAAAGAGGTTTGGGTCACCCTAGAAACCCTGCGAAGGCTGCTCTAAGCTTGGGAAAAGAGGGAGAAGGAGATTTCAGCATAGGAAAGGTTCCAATCAGCAAAATTAAGGCCCACTTTCACCATCTCATTGTCTGAAAGCTAGGACTGAAGCCATAATTCCTTTCTATAGTTGTTTGGCCCCCAGGTAGGCTAGGTTTCTCTAATTGATTATTTGTAAATCTATTTCCATGCGTTCTATATTGTAGTTGACAGGAGATTTCATGCCTCGGCCTTCGGGCATGAAATTTGGATGGTTGAATGTATTGTATTTATTGTTTAGGGTAGGAATATACCATGTGGGTATGATTATCTTGTGACTAGTGATGATAGTCTAGTTCTTGGTTGATAACTGTAATACTGCTTGTTAATATAATTGATAGTCTTTGTAAAGATTAAGGTGAAGAAAATTATCGGGTTAGATCGAGATCCTAATGCTTGTGATAATCGAGGGGGGGTCCATATCAATATAGGAGACATATACATAGATTTACATATGTGAGTTAATATTGATAGTTCTATGTGAAATATATGAGTAATGTGAATCATGAAATAAAGGATAATTGTGAATAATTTATTTGATAGTCTCTTGCCATGAACCTATTTGATTACCAGTGACTATAGGTTATGGTTTACTCTATGTTATAAAGAGACTCCTAATAGTATTCGAGTAATGTTGTGATGTCTACTATGGTTTTAATGGTTGTGGTTGAGTGATTGATATATTATTGTGATCGATCTACAAGTTCATGACCGTGAAATCTATAATCTTGAATTTGCTCTACTAGAAGTGGTGTCTTGAATAAAAAATGCTTGATGAAGTATTGCAAATGAAGGGAAAGATAGAACGAAAGCAATGAAATGGCTAATTATGAACAATTGCATGCAATGAATCTATTACTTGATTGTGCAAATATGTGAATTATTCATTGTGGACTATGATTGTGGTTGTGATTGTGATATTGGATAGGGTGTCATATTCCAACACATATATTGGATCAGGTGTCACATTCCAACACATATATAGGATCAGATATCACGTTTCGACATATATATTAGATCGGGTGTCACGTTCTGATACATATATAGCTTGGGTATGGGTTCAATGAGAGAACCATATTGTGGCTATCATTTGTGAATTGATCTTGTCTATGTGGGTGATGATACAGAAACTAATCCAGTCATAATTGAGCATGTCCATTTTGTTTAATAATTAATATGAAAGGACTAAAGGTCCAAGTGTTGCCATGTTGACTGTTGTAATTGAGATTTACCTTGTGAAACTGTTTATTGCTCTCGAAATGGTAAAATAATAATGTGTTCATGTATATACATGTTCGGATGATGTTATGGGTGCTAGATGCATCTGCATAGCAGATATGAGGTTGTGGGTAAACAACTGGGAATCATTCAATGCCTCTATTAAGGGAGATTAATGACTTAAAGTCAGGTATTGTAGATGTCCTATGGACACATGAGTTAAAAAAGAGATTGGGAGATTATTCGGAGTTTCTGTCTCAGGGCAGCCCGTCCTGGAGAGAGGAATCCCGCTGTGGCGAGGCCGCCACAGCGAGATAGGTCCCGCCATTGTAGGCCATTATGGTTATGGGAAAGGCCTTAGTTCACCAAATGTTTTCCTCTTCCAAGTGAGATGTTAATTATCCTCAGTACATGTGATGGTGTGAAACTAGATATAGTAGACGGGTTAGACGGAGTTAGTACTTGCCCGTAGTTGGAAACTTCTCTATGTGATAGAAGGGTTAGGCCTTGATTTGTATTAGAGTTGGCAACGGACCAACTAGAAGAGATGAGAATTAGGCTTGAACAAATTTAATGAGGTTATCGGGAATGGTAAGAGTTGTGCATAAAGGTTTGGCGGTGTATTTTCTTAAGATCATGCTTTCTTCTTGTTGATTTCTTTATATTATGTGGTGGGTATCCGGTTGAACGATGATGCCTACCAGTATGTATTGTTTTTACTAATATTATTCTTGTTACCTACCTTGGTAGGAGTAAGGTCTGCGTACATTCTACCCTCCCCAGACCCCATGTTGTGGGATTTCACTGGGTTGTTGTTGTTGTTGTTGTTGTTGTTGTATTCTTGTTATGCCATTTAGCATAGTCTGGTTGTAGGGTCAGTGATGTTTCATAGGTGAAGACGAAGATGAGTCTCCAACAACTTCTACTCGTCATTCCTTATGGTAGGAGCTGTGTCATATTTTTATTTATACTTTGTTGTCACGCCCCGGGAGGGTACCCTAGACGTAACCGGCACTCAGAAACCATTTCTGGCTCCCAAGCGAACCACATATCCTGATCACACATCCGTTCATTCATTCAATCAGCGGAAGACAAAAGAATAAAGAGAATATTCGGTGGGCAACTCAAACATCAGTCTAACTCAAGAATAAAGGCCATGGGCCAACAAATCAACTCTAATATTTGTCATTTTAAATAGTTCGACAAGAATAATTTAAGGAAAGAAATGCTCAACCGACACATCACTATCTAGTCTATGAAGCCTCTATCACTACTATCTAATTGGTGCCAATGACATGTTTATGGCTACCTCAAATCAAAATGAAAAGTGCTAACTCAATGCAAGAATACACAGACGGTGTCCTCCGAATGTAGGGGAGGACTCACCAATACGCTGAGTGCGAATAGATCCCCAATGATGCTTCTATTGATGATCTCATAAACCTGTCTCTGCATCATGAAACGATGCAGGCCAAATGGCGTCAGTACGTGGAATGTACTGGTATGTAAAATGGCAGAATGAAACATACCTCGAGGAAGAATAACATCGGTCCACATATCTCAAATTAGAAAGATAAGAGGGACTCAAATAAAGTGTCGTAAATCTAAAGTAAGGATATAGTTTAGACAGAGACCAATCATACCATACAATCCAATCCAATCATGTATAATACAGTTCAACCAAATCATTTACAATTCGATCCCTTTCAATCATGTACAATCCGATTATATACACTCAACTCAACAATCAACTCAATAATCAAATCCAATCTAGTCACATACCATTCTATTCAATCCAATCACAATTCATCTATTCCAATCCGATCATATACCCTCAACTCAACAATCAAATCAAAGGACTCAACTCAATACATATGTAACAACTCACTCAAGTGTCCTAAGTCTAACAAGAAATAGTTTAGACAGGACCAACTCATAACCCACTCAGCTCAACTGACTCGGATCACTATCAAGACCTAAATGGGAGTTTCTCTTATCCGACAACCATCACTTATGAGCCAGTGATAGTACAACAATCAGACGTCGTTGCCACGTCCGTCCATACCTTTCCAGTGCATGAACGCCTCCCTAATCATGGATACCATCGATTAGTCAAGTCCTATCATTTCAGGATAATAAAAAAAATGGGAAACATCCGACTTTAACGGTTCAATCCCACGGGAAGCATCCGACTTTAACGGTTCCATCCCTACCTACGTTGGCGGCATAGTTTTCTGGAGTTTGAATATGGACTGTACTCTCACCCTCCTCGGTGCTCGATACTCCTCCCATGACTCCATGCTCATAAAACTCCTCCAATCATCTCAAACAAGCCCTCACGGCTAGTTTCATGTGGAACATTGCCACCTCATCAACTCTGTTCTCATTTCAACTCAATTAACTCATAATGACAAGTCTTATTTAGGACCTTGTCCACTCGTCAATTCCATCCTCAAATCAACTCAATCAAGCCTCATTGGACCTTCTTTCAAATCGACTCATCTCAAATCATCAAACTCTTCTCTTTAAAAATTTATACAATCTCAACTCAATGAATGCAGAAAATATTATGTACATTAAAATATAATTTCAACTCCTCAACTCAAACTCAAAATAGATACTTTAATGTAAAAATACTCAACTCATTTAAAGGCTCCTCATACTCAACTCATACTTAAACTCCTTTCTAAATCAAAGATGAAACTAATAATTCTTTAGACTCAAAATAGTGTATAAATAGTTTATGCAAAAAGGTTCACAAATAATTTATTTAAAGCTCCTCCTCAAAAGATCATTTATTTTTGAAATATTTCTAAGACTCCAATCAACTCAAATTATGCACATCATATACCACAAAATCACATTAGACTCCAATCCACTTCATCACACAACATCCTCATCAACATAACCTCTTCATTTACATCATCGTCAAATATCATCATTCACATCATCATCAAACATCATCATCATATATCATCATTCACATCATCATCAAACATTATCATCACATCATCAAATATCATCATCACATCAATCGTCAAACATCCACTCCAAAATCCTTATTTTAGTCCTATGTTCATTTTATAGAAGAAAAAGGACATTCTTAACTATCCAATTCATTCTTTTCATTCCAATCAATACATACATACACACAACTATCCATCTCAACCTCAAGATATTTATGACAAGAAATCTCATCTTGGGTTCATGTGAATGAAACATGAACCCATACTCTCAACAAAACTCAACTCAAGAATATCGTCAATACCTATAAATCTATATACAAAGATACATTTATAGTTAATAATATGAAAAATAATTATTTAGTAACTCAAGTCATTAAAATCATCAATCAACCATTTGTATCTAAAAACATTCCATAGTTTAGGGAAAACTTTCAAGAAAACCTTTCTAGAAGGTGCAACTCTTTCACAACTCCTAACCAACACATCTATGGGCATATGGTAGAACTTTATTCATATTTTAGGTTAGCCTTACATACCTTGTTTGAAGACTTTGAAGAAACTTGATGTTAAGTCTTTAATGGAAGGCTTGAATTCTTGAAGCTCTTGAAGGCAATCTTTGTTGGAGAAGGATTTGGAGAAAAAGAAGAAGAAGAAGAAGAAGAAGAAAGAATTTTCTAGGGCTTTTAGAGAGAGAGAGTGTGGGACTGAAATTGATCCCAAAAATGTCCCAAGGCTGTGTATATATAATTTTGGAAAATTCCCAAACTGCCCCTTCTCAAAAAATTCTAAAAACTAGGCTAAAACGCTCCTGGCGCGATAGTGGCGCATCGCGCCAGTGCAGCGCCAGGTCAATTTCGCCAGAAAACCTACACACCTGATAGTGGCGCATCGCGCCAAGGACCAAACTACTGAGGCACATTCTTGGCGCGATTGTGGCGCGTCGCGCCCTTACAGCGCCAAGGCCATATTTTCTGGGTTCTGGAATTTGGCTTAAAAAAACCCTGCTACCCAATAGTGGTGCATCGCGCCAGGGACCAAACTACTGAGGTATGTTCCTAGCGCGATAGTGGCGCATCGCGCCACTGCGGTGCCAAGCCCAGATCCCCAGCAGTTGCAGCCCAGGCCTAGAATTTCTGTCGTGCTAGTTCATTTTAGGATCGTCATATCTTTTGACTCCGAACTCCAAAAATTACATTCTTGGTGGAGTTGGAAAGAAGACTCAAAGACCTTTAATTTGGTAGGTCGTGGTCCACCTAGTTCTTTATATCCTAGGAGATATGGTCGTTTGAAGTTGACCCTTATTCTAACTCGTCCGAAAAATTAATCGATTGGAGTTCTTTGGACTCGACTTGGTGTTAGAGATCCCTTATGACCCCTAAACACATCTAACACACTTCAAATACTTAGGAATTAATCCTAACTCATATTTAGAATTACAAGTCCTCCGGTCCGAGTCTACCCATACATGAAGAAATGTTCGATTCTTTGCGAAAATTTTCCGGGGTGTCATATTTGTATCATTAGAAGCTTTTGTACCTATTTAGACTAGTATCCTTAAGGATGTTAAAGTGTTTTTATTGTAATCAAACTTGGAGTCAAAATTTTATTTACAATATTTTCACTACTCTTTTTGGCTTTTGGTCAAACTTCCGCATGTATTTTTGTAAGGGTTCTCCTATCTAGGTGTTAGAGTAGGTGTCCGCACGGGCCCGATCGGTTGGGTCATGACATATATATAAGTTTTAATATCAATAATAATTATGTGTACTAACTAATTATAAAGTTACCAATTAATAAAGGTTATGTGTCTAGTTTTTTCACCCATCACTTGCCTTCAAGAGAGTGCGCACAATCTGTATGCCACATCAGCTTTTAGTGTATATTTATTTCATTATAAAATAGTTTAGAGAGAGTAATAGGATCCTAGTTAAGTTAAGGAGTGGCACTGAGATTTCGATCATAGTTCAGAGGGATACTTATGCATTATCCCGAAATCTATTTCACCAAAACAAAAATATCCATTTCAACTGACAACCGCTCCGCACCCACCTCATACCTGCAATCATGTCCCCGGCCTGTATGGAATTCCATTACCATTTCTAGGGGTGTGTAAAAATCGAACCGATCAATAAACTGAATCGAAAAAAATATTATTGGTTTATTGCTATTGGGTTAATGAGTTTTTAATGGTTTTATATATATAAAAAAATATAATCAGGTTATTGGTTCAGTTTTGTTTTTACAATATTAGATTATTGGATAAAGAGATAATCCATTAAGATGGCAGTAATTTATAAAATTATGTGTATTTGAAAGTTTATAATCACAAATATTTATTTATAAAAGAAATAAGGAGATATGCAATTTTGTATTATGATTTGATATCACATGTCCAACGGGCCTAAGTCTAATGTCGAGATAGTTGCTAAAGACTTTTATCGATATGCAAGAGAAGTCATTTTCCTTCTCTATTAGAAAATATTTTTAAAATCAAATTACAATTTTTTCCTATTATACCAAATACCCTATTTATATATATTTTTTCCCTAGCACTTTGTTAGAGACTTCAATTAACAAAATGGTCACAAACCCGTATCCTATTGAAATTGCAACAGAGGTAATTCACACGATTAATCATGACCATTTACTTTTAAAAAAACGTTATCTTTTATTTTAGGTTTAATGACAATGATGCAATAGTTGCGTGCTCGAGCAATCTGACACAATACAGGAAGCAAAATAGGGTAACAGACTTACCGAGCCTAGAGGCCCAAACAACATCTTTTTTTTAAAGTAATATAAAACTTTTTAAGGGGAGAAATTCAAATTTTGTAGTGTGACTAAGATCCTCATTATGGCTCTAAAGGAACACCAAGTTTAACACGGAACCCAGACTTCTTTACCAAGCAAGTATAAGTAACCAAAAACAAAGAAAATTTTGTTGAAGAATTGGGTAGGGGAAGCGCGAACGCAGGCCTGCACTATCACAAATTATGACATAGGTTTGATCACTTGAGCTGACCTTAGGTGGGCAAACTTCCAAAGTGCAATTGAAGCCGCCAACCTAGGCCTTTATTGATGGTCCATTGACCCAGTCCAGGTAAGTATATTTCTTACTGCTCGTTCGTGTTCTTTTATATCCATCCAAATCATTCTTTACCTTTGTGGTAACCGGTGAGGGACATTTTGCTATACTAAGTTTAAATCTCATAACATTAATCAACTTAATTATAGGAGTATTATACTACACCATTTAGTCCTCGTGAGTCGTGATGACTCTTAGAGAAAAGTCTTGCTCCCATATAAAAAGCTTGAAGTTTGCTCCTCTCAGGGGCGGACCTACGTGGGTGTCAGAGGGTTATCCGAATCCCCTTAACAAAAAATTAAACCGTATATATAGGATAGATTTTCTATATTTTTGTACATATAAAAATTTTGAACCATCGAAATCAAAGAAAAGAGACAGCCTAATGGTACTAGACTGCGCAACTTGAGCAGCGAATACCATTGGGTGTGACATTTAGATTTTGTATTTTTTGAACCCCTGAGTGAAAAAATTCTGGATCCACCACTAGGCCTCCTCTATAACATTTTCCTCGTGTTATTTTGTTCCTTCCTGCGATTATGAGATTCAAACTATGTGAAATTTGACCAATGTTTTAAAAAACAAATATATATTTTTATGAGATGAGAAGAATTTCTATTTATAGTATTTTTTATATGTTTTTTGAATATTTATATTTTAAAATTTAAAATATTGAGTTAATCTAATCTAATCTAACTCCAAAGATTAGTTACACAACCAAGTCTACCAGCTTTGTCTTGTTCAAATAAGCAAAAAATGTAACTTTTTTCATTGTACATA